>NW_014577335.1:253994-268879 GCF_000485595.1 Priapulus caudatus | reverse complement strand
ACACACGCACCAACCCACACACGCACATACATGCACACGCGGACACACACACGCATGCGCCCACCCACACACGCACCAACCCACACACGCACATACATGCACACGCGGACACACACACGCATGCGCCCACCCACACACGCACCAACCCACACACGCACATACATGCACACGCGGACACACACACGCATGCGCCCACCCACACACGCACCAACCCACACACGCACATACATGCACACGCGGACACACACACGCAAGCACATACATGGACTCACAGACACGAGGACACACCGAATGCAACCCTCTCATGGTACAGAGATGAGACAAAAGTGAATTATATTAAACTTTTCTGCTATGTACCCACATACTATTCCTCCACATTTCCGCTACAGGTTCACATGGCCCATCGCGCAACGAAGGTTAACACGGGTCCACAACTCGCCCACACTCACGACGCGCACCGTCAAACGCAGCGACAACAACCGCGCCGCCGCGCGTGCGGGAGGTGGCGCTACCTGTTGGCCTCGGCGAGCCGCTCGAGGCGGTACTTCTCTGCGTCGGCGGGGCGCTGTATGCGTGCCTCGAGCTCGCGCTCCTTCCTCAGGATCTCCTGCTCCTGCAGCGCGATCTGCTGCGTGCGCTCGACGACGAGAATCTGCATCTGCTCCTCCTTGATGCGCTGCTTCGTCTTCGCCGCCTGCAACGCCGCCGCCGCCGCCGCCGCCGCCGACACACGAACACATGAACACGGTGTTTGTATTTTAATTCAATTTTATCATCTAATGTACTATTATAACATATTATATAAACGTGCAGGCGCACACATATGAATGAAAGCAAACGGATATATAATATATATATATACATATATATACATATATATATATATATCAGGAGTAAATAATCACACAGGATTTTGACACGTATTTTCCCTGGTTTTTATATATATATATCTTTCTGATATATATATATATATATATATATAATATTAGTTTCTTTTCATTCACTCCTAATAATATATAACACATTCAAAAAAAAAAGTTCATATAATACAGCATAACAAAATAAAATAAAATTACAGATACTATCGCAAATAGTGTTCGTCTAGAAAATACACAATACCTCCTCCAACCACCACGTTCCCTAGTGTGAAATCTAGGTTTAGCAACGCATGGGCCGTGGGGGATTTGTTTTGATAACGAAACTGTGATAATTAACAGCAGCATACAAAGTATAGAGTCTGAAGAATTGCATTCTGGCCATGTCTTTACTGACTGTGAACAGCCATTGACCACACATAATGCTACCATTGCAGTATGTAACTCAGTTACTATGACAGAACTCCTGACGCTTTACCTCCGATAAGGCTGGCATGATGAAATTTGCATTGCAAAAGCTAGTATACAGATTCAAATGTCTCGAGTTTTAACTATCTATATAAGCAATGGCTGATATGCATGATGCACAGTGCTGGCACCTGGTGATGGACATGCTCAACTCAAAGTGGGATCTAGCTTTGTCATTGTCAGTCAGATTATAACCAACGCCGTCGTCATGCACTAACAAACATTTTACTATGACACAGGACGTAATCAGAAAACAGTGCAGAACAAACTTAAGAATGCAATGATGCAATACTTTGTGAATATTGCGTTTTCGGAATGCGTGTCATACAGTATGACGACGGGCATGATTCATAACAATGATATGTAATCGGTCAGAATGCTAGTTCGACCCACCTGTAGATCGTAAGCGAGTTCCGACTGGGCCTTCTTTGTGTTGACTTCCATGTCGTAGGTCGCCTTCTTCAGCTCAAAGTCACGCTGCGCGTTTGCAATCTCCGTGTCATTGATGTACCTTGCTTGCATCTGCTGCTCCTGAGCTAATGACTCCTACAGCAGACAAGAAACATGTACGTATGTGTACGAATACGAATATGTACGTACATGTGTGCGCATGTGTGCGTGCGTGCGTGCGTGCGTGTGTGTGTGTGTGTGTGCGTGTGCATGTGCGCGCATGCGTGTGTGTGTGCGTTTGTGTGTGTGGTGCGTGCGTGCTTATGTGTGCATATGTGTGTGCGTGCATGCATGTCAATTCGGCTTTGTAAGAGAAAGTGATTGTTCCAATACAGACGCTTCTATAGACGTTTGCAGTGTGACCTGGTCAACTTGAGATTTATTAAACTGGAGAAAAGCTCGGCAAGTTGTGACCGCGCGACAGAAGCTCCGAGTGAAAAGCTCCACAGACTACCATCACTTGCGTTCCATTAGTGAGGCTCTACACAACTGCAGCCATTAAACACTGTTCACCCACCAATTACCATTTACAATATACTCGCTAATATGTTCATTGCCAAATAAAATAATCAAACACATCTGAATAGTACGAGGCACGAACACACAGTGTCTGGGTGGGAGATTCCAATACCTGCGACCTACGGGTTGTATACAAACCCATCAACCATCCATCTATGTCATACTCAAAAACGAACCCTGATCCCGGATTCCTTTTTTGCATTTGCTTCTCCGATTCTTGCATCACGGTGCACCTCTGCAGTCCTGGCCATGCCTAGAGCTTTCAGGTATCCCTGTACACATTAACACACCTGTTAAGCAATGCCACTAATGCCATTCAGAACTTCGCTATCCAGTTTGAGCATGGCTCGTACACCCTCCTTTGGATCTGAAACTTATACGATAATACTTTCGACCACAGAAACTTCGAGACAACACAGAATTCTTTTGAGGAATATTCCCACAACTCTGGAATAATAATAGAATTTACCTGGAATAGAATTAAATGAAAGATTAAAGAGTATTTCCATTGTCATCATACATCTTTCTCACAAATCGCATAGATAGACACAGCGCATGACTACGGTGCCAGACTAGCTGGCCACGGCATCTTCACGGTTATATGCTGACAACAGCTTCAGGTTTTGTAACAACAGAAATACATGAAGAGATATCGCTTTAATGCGAACCATCCTAATTTGCCTTGTACACATAAATGACCCCTCATCACGCTGTTGTTACCGTCGCTAATTGCAGTAATTACGTGCCTCGTCATCGTGAATATCCTTGAGTGTGTAGCTAACGACGGATATGCCCATGTTGATGAGGTCGGAGGAGGCTACCTCAAACACTTGCTGCGAGAACTTCTTTCTGTCACGATAAATCTCCTCGACAGTCATGTGAGCCATGATGGCGCGCTGATGGCCCTCCAGTGTTTGCATCGCCACCTACGGGCAACATACAGAAACCACGTCTTATAATGTTACGCCTGTATCGACAACTGTTCTTCCAGTGTTTGCATTGCCACCTACGGTTGCCATCCAGAAACTGCACCCTATAACATTACTCCTGTAAAGCCCACTGTTCTTCCAGTGTTGCACCTACATGTGACATAGCAGCTGCATCTTTTTCCCTTATCTTTCATTTTATCATTGTCTGTCTGACCCACCCTTTTCTCTAGAAATGCAAGTACAGTTGCCACATTATCTGGCTACTCTATTGAGCTCTGCATGAGGCAACAACAATGACCGTTAGTATTTTGCTTCTCGAAATTTAACATGTGAAATACAAACCACACAGTTATTACACGTGCAATGAGTGCAGAATATTATATTAGCTAGCACATAAACATAACGAGGAAGTGCCAGTATTATTTAAAACAGCTCCACACAATGGAAGGACGAGGTGGAATTTTTGATCATGGTGCCGTATATGTCTGTGCTTTCTTACATTTTGAACCTCCCTGTCAGACTTTCCCAGGAACTGCTGGCATGCAGCCTCCAGCATTTCTCTGTTCTGACCTTGAATTTTCACCTAGATAGCAACAGAAATAATCTCAGTCATTGTTGTTCTATAAGCATTCTATAATTCTAAATACAGAGCGATGATGGCAACCATGACAGCTGTTTTAAATTCGCTACATAAAATTCTAGTTTAAATTATTTACTACTATTTACCTACAAGCAGTAAATTCAGCCCAACCGAAATCATTAATAATAGGGAAACTACTACAACCCTTTAAAGTGATTACGTCACCGTCAATAGTAAAAGTAAAAGTAAAAGTAGGGTTCAACCCCCTAAATCGCTGGTTCAACGTCCCATATAATCAGTCCACTTTGCCTATTCAAAATTTAGCCTATCTTGCCTTTATATCAACAATATTTACCAATTTCCTGACTAGTTTTTACTTAGCGACTACTAAGAAGTAAATTATGTTCCAGCAATTCCTGTTAAACAAGTAGGACTCCACTGATATAGTGATAGCAATGAAACACTGAAATACTACGAGAATGCCTAATACACACAAAACTAATACTTTTATTAATAATGGAATAAATAGAACAAAATTAAGGGCCTGTTCAAACTTGTAAGGGTCTGTTCAATTTGTCTAAGGGCATGTTCACATTTTGGCTAATTTCATGCCCTGCATGTCATTATATATTATATTTCAATGTAGTTTTTACTCACTTGTGCCACCCCAGTGACCGAGATAGCAACACCCAATCTTGTGTAGACGGTAGGACTTGCAATGGTCAGCGTTATAGTGTTCAGTGATAACCTGTGACCAAACAAGCCTTGATATTAAACAGGCCTTATGGAATCAAACCCTCTTATAATCTAGATAAATTTCAAGACTCTCGTACAGTTTACACGCTGCATTGAGATTGTAATATTTTGTGAACATGGGTCTACACTACAAACGCAAGTAATCAAACATTCTAAATTTTCAAGTTTCATAAAGTATGCCATTTATTACAGGCAGCAAAGATCAATTCAAAACATGGGACAATTACATGGGAGGACTCTTTTCAAATAATGTATGATCTAATTAAACTATTTCTTCTGACTTAAACAGTTTCTATAGATACTTTAATTATGGCAAAAAAAAATTAGAGACAGTTGGCTAGCAAATGGATTTATATTAAGCTATGGGTGATGACATAACTGAAAGCAATTTGACATTAGTGTCTTGATTACATACATTCTCTGGCCTTAATATATTATTACGAACATTACTGCTCTCCATTTAGCTTGCATAATAATTAAACAATTTTATCATTATTAAGGAGTATGATATAATTAAGACATTAATTAGATGTTATTACATATATGTGACATAAGAAAATTGATGCAAAGAATTCACATTCCTTGAAAAAATTACAACGGAAGCCAGATTTTATCATTGATTATAATGTAAGTTTGCAAAGTATCTGTATTTGCAATAATATATTGGCTAGCTAAACTATTGCAACTGCCAACGAACCTGTCGCACTGCTGGAAACATGGCCAAACGAACTGTCTTCCACCAACAATGATGTTTGGCTTGCTATAACATAAACCTGCAATAACAAAAATATATCAAATATAGGTGGGGGCGGACATCCGAGAACTTTTGACTATTTGACCGGATGTAGATTCGAGCCGATGAAAACAAACCGTAGTAACGCACTGCTCAATGCACGCAGCGCATAGTGCCAAGGAATTATGTGGTGTTTGGATACCGCAATCACAGTCTTTCAAGTGACAAAAAACGATCATTCTTTGAGCTGCCGTAGCCCGAGAGGAGAGACAGATGGCTAACAGCAATTAGTCAGGAGAACGAAGAGGGCGTAGCAATGGTGGGAAACAGTGGGAAACGGGCGAGTAGTCTCGCTGAAAAGCAGTTTTTGGCACACTTCCTGTGAAGTCACATAACGTTTCTCGGTCGAAATGAACAAAGAAGACCTTTAAGAACACCCCTGCCGAGTTTAAAGGGGCTACCCCCACATTTACGGAAATGACATAGGTCTCAATCTGGACATCATCTCTATTCTTGAACAGCAGCGGCTCCCATTCGGGCGGTGTCTATATTAATTCAAGCCGGTACGGGAGATTACGGTACGCATATATTTGCTAATATATTGACTAATCGTGCGTCAATAAACTCAATATTCACAGAGAGTATAGCTAAGACATGTGTCTATAGGTATCTAGAATATTAAAAATTTAATCATCTGAAATTTGCTTCCGCGCGCACAACTAATTGTGCAGGACTAGCATGACTAATCGTGCCGCTTCGTGCGTCAATAAACTCAATATTCACAGCTAGTAGTAGTATGAATTCAAGCCGGTACGGGAGATCTTTTGCATAATACATTCTAGATACCTATAGACACATGTCTTAGCTATACTCTCTGTGAATATTGAGTTTATTGACGCACGATTGGTCAATATATTAGCAAATATATGCGTACAGTCATCTCCCATACCGGCTTGAATATAGACGCTCCCAGCCGATTCGCGCTTTGTTTTCATCGGCGCGGCTCACCGGACGTATTGCTAAGGGGAAGTGACGTCACTCCGCCCCCACCTATTGGACCATATATATACAGTGCAATATATACTTAGATCTATCATTAATAGGAGCACAATATAATGCATCATCATACAGTAATGCATGTATACAGGGCCGTAGGCTGAGCAAATTCCTAGGGGGGGGGGCAAAATTTTATGACTCAAATGTGTAATGATGAGCGACAGGCGCAGCTCTTCTTCGACATCCATAGTCTGGTAGGGGTGGGTCTGAGACGAGGCTTTCACGAAAAAATCACGTTCTAGGGTTATTTACGATTATTAGCTAAGCTTATTTTTTCTTTTTTTCTCCAAAAACTAGGGGGGCAGCTGCCCCCTTGCCCCCCACAGGCTACGGCCTTGATATAGATTACTATCATCCAGTATTGGTTTGTCCAATTACTTTTGATGAATGTGCATAGGTAGCACCACCTGATGATTCTCAAGACAGACTGCTTCCTTATGGGTACTAGTTGGCACTAACATGCAACGAAAATATGCTACAGGCAGTCTTAGATGAGGAACAACTCAAATCTAATCAATCTATATCTTACATAAAAACTCAAATATTAAAACATCATGGCTTGTCTCTTTGCAATTCAAGTGAATATATTTTATGGCATTTCTGGCCATGAATGTGGTGCCGATGTCAAATTTTTCTTGCAACAACCAAACCTAATAACACCAAATTAATAACAGAATTACAATAACCAGATGGAAATCATGTTGAAGGTTTTCATTTTCCACCGAGCAGTTTCATGTTCATGCCCAGCAGTGAGAAATGAAGCTTGAAAGTGGACTATGAGCTCACAGTGCTCAGACAGACGTGAAATGTGTTCGTAGTATTTCAATTTGCCGATTGAAATTGGCCGTGCCTATCCCATTTATAAAAACAAAACAGTGCTATTTTCAGCTATATAACGTCTAAAGGCAAGAGCAGGCTTGCCTGTAAACCTGTTATGGCAGTCTAGCAAATTAAACAGGATGCCCGAAAATGTCTGGATTACAGTAGACGATGATAGGAGAGAGAGTTTACTACATTACTAATGAGCTGATCACCTGCTGCCCAAGCTACATGCTGCAGTTAGGGAGACAATGACACCGTTTCAGCCTCCCATACCAAGGTTACGACTTTAGCAGAGACAAATAAGCACAATGGAACATAACATAACTGTAAGTTTTACCTAAATAACATGAAACATTTGGTAGGGAAAGGCGGAAGCAGACTGTGCCTACTTACCAAGACCAGCACTTTCTTGTTAGTAAACAGGCACTGCATTCATGGTTAGGCCAAACAAAAAAATACCTTTGGTTCGGGTCACATGGATTGTGAAAATTAGGGTAGGTAGGTAGGTATAACATTTTTTTTTCTTTTTTTTTCTGCAAAAACATGGGTAGGCAGGAATAATTTTTTTTTTCACAAGTTCAATATAGGGTATACAGCTTGAAATGCAGGAGCCACGAGATGCAAACGACTTGCAGTTGCATGTACCATTGCTGTAAGTCATGACATTGTTTTTGTGACAGCAAAAGAAGACAGAGGACAAAAATTGTAAACTCCACAAGGAATGGAAAGGGTAGCCCAGTCCCAAGTCTGGGAAAAATAAGGGCTACCATTGTACAAAGTCTTTCTTCAGGACAGAAGATTCAGGAATGCCAATTTGGATCCCACAACCTGATATGGTGTCATCTGGAATCAGAGATTGGGAAGGAGAGGACGAGACTCGTTTGTCAAGACTTGCCAAACCAAAAACACTAGATCCCAAAAATTGTGGACTGGCAGATCCAGAAGAGCAGGAAGAATAAAATACATGAACACAGACAAAATTACAAATCTGAAAATACTCTGTGGATATTGTGTATTCTCTTGATGGACATCCATACATAGTACTACATGGACATTTTCAAATGAGTAAACTTTCTTTCTGTAGGGCATCTCATTTCAATACATTTTTATTAGGGGTGTAACGATGCATCGAACTATCGATAACTATAGATATTTTTTGTCTCGATGGCAATGCATCGATAGTAAAGTGAAACACGATATTTATCGCCGATAGTATACTAAACAATCGATATTTTTCGATTGTTGCAAAATTTGAACACCTGGATAGTAGTGTTAGGAATCACTCCATAAACGGAGCTCGATTAATCATCCCTTTGAACGAGCGAGTAACCGAAGTGTAAACGGCTCTGCGGCCGCGTATAGCACGATAGCATGCGTATATTATATAGTACGCGATCGATCGCGTACATCAAAGCCGGCCGCCACGCCATACGACCTTCAGGCTCTGTTTATGAAGTAGCCGGCCCAGGTTCTATACGACTGTTTCACGTTGTTAAAAATATTTTGGAACTCTCTTTAGGTAAATAAAATGACAAGAGTCGAATATTTGAATATGTATGATCGGCAGGCGGTATCTTTAAATTTTATTTTTTCTTGAAACCCTCTAAAAGTGACAGCAGTCGCACATTTTTCACTCCGAAATGTGAAGTCGGGCGGGTGACCCGAACCAAAGGTAATTTTTTGGTCGGCCTTAGTAGTATATATGACCAGGAGTAAATAATCACAGATTTGTGATGATTTACTCTTGATATGATATTAGCTGATAGATGTCAGAGCTTTCATCGCCCATTTATTGATTGACCTTGATTAAGTAGCTCTGGTACTTGCCCCTGTAACAACATTTCTTATAGAGCATCAGTGTTATGAATCTAGTAACAACTAATCAGAGACACTAATATTGGCTTTTGGTGATGCACCCATTTCAGGTGTAAGTTATTCATTTACTAGGTCTTATTTTAAACTGCCAAATACTATAAAACTGGAACTGGAAATTATCATACATGTATAACTGTATAAACAGTGCCAGGTGGTGAAGCTTTTCACTAATTACAAGTGATTAGTCATCTAACATCACTGCTAATAAACTATGGGAAACCTAATTTATTCCACTAAGAATTCCAAGCATCAAGATATAAATGTGAATCAATACTCACTTGCTATGGTATGGGATGACATTACACTTGTTGTGTGGCTATAATATTCTAGACTTCAGGATCCGAAATTGTTTGACTTTGCATTATAAAAGCATGCAATAAATGAAGTTTAGCACATGTGACGAGATGTGCTTGCATGCATGATAAACAGCTATGGTTCTCCGCTGGTTATAATTCGAAATCGCGACAAAAACATTAGATTAAAAGGGTATTTTACTTAAACCGACTATCTCACGAATAAATCGGAAAATTGCACAAGTGTAAACAGTGTAAAAATTGGGTTTCACGTGTTAGCGGACTTTTACTGCTTACTCCAGCACAACAATCACCACAAATATGTGCTGTTATATGCTATAAGTATAAAACAACAGATTAACAGCAAATGTGCGCCCGCCATCTTCAGAATGGCAATAATGGAATGTTCAAACAGTGCCACAAAACACTCCGAACTATTAAACTTCGCTGAATACGACTTGTCCCAGAGCTTCATTTCGACGACTCATTTGGGTATGCGATAATTGACCCTTCGAGATATTGAACTAGCCTCTGAGGAAGCGTGGGCGCAGCCTCGTGAATACAAAACATCGTCAGTTAAATAAGCATGCGAGTGATAATAAAACTTAGATCCCACCAAACGTAACATCAGCAGAACATAATAGCTGAAATATAAGTGCCTTATGTGCTACTGACAACCCATTTCTTCAATGTACACCGATAGGTCATTACTAGGTTCCTATTTGAACTGCGCCAACACTAATGCTAATAAACCAGCTGAAACTAGGAAAATTATCATAACATGTAAATATACACACTGTATAAAGCATGCATCAGGTTGCCTGCAAAGGACTATTTCATTCTACTTTACGACAGTGACTTAGTACCCACTATCTTTAGTCATTGCTAATGAACTGTATCTTGAATATCACCGTTAAATATTTATTTCCACTACCATTCCAAGCATGCTAAGATCATATTAGAAATCGTATGTAATCAGTCACTTCCACATTGCTATTGTTGGGGGCATGATGATCACTACATGCTCACTTGTGTTGTTGCTATAACAATATTTCTTTGAGGCATTCAGAATCTCGAAAATTGTCTTGACTTCCATTGAAAAAGGACATGGCAATAAAATGAATTTCTCGACCATGTGACCTGGTGCCTCTGCATCGATGAATGAAACAGCAATGCGGTATCCTCCGCTGGTTATAATTCGAAATCAGCACAAAACATTGAGATTAGGAACAAGTGTATTTAGACTTCGAAACGCAGCTCATCTCCAGGAATAAATTCGCGAAAATCCAGCACACTGTAAACAGTGATACAAATTGGGTGTGTTCTTCTCGTGCAGGCATAATAATACAATTCCCCCCGAACCAAGCCCGGGGTATCCACCATTTGACGATGTAGCGACCTAATTACCTAGCTTAACACAGCACCCAACAATTCCAGCACAAATTTTCGCTGGCTATAGTGCTAACTGGTAACTATAAAAACAACAGATTACAGCAATATGCGACTCCCGCGCATGTCTGCCAGATTCTCCCCCAATTCAGAATGGCACTAAATTGATATGTTCAGTAACAAGTGTCTAACAAACACGAGATGCCCATGAGGATACTACAGTATCATGCAGAGATTTATATAGACTTGCTAGTGGATAGAGAGCATGGTAGATTTCGGATTCCTAGTGTAGGGCGTATCGACATCGGTTGTTTATGCCTGACTTAACCATGCTCTCTATCTCTTGAGCCGCGTCTCAGTTCACGTTGTTGTGCAGCAGCCACAGGGCGGGCGTGCGCGGTGTACTTGTTCGGGTGCGCTGTGCAGATGAGCGATTTTGATCGCGGCGATGTACGGTAATTAATACTCATAACATAGGCAATAATCATGATTCAGAAATCCAAAGAAGTAGTAGCAAGACTCATATAAAGACTTGTGGAGTACCTACAACTACATTCATTTGGGCAAGTGGTCGAGTTATATTTTGTCAGACTTTAACGATTTTAATATTGTGCTCTGGGGGGTTCGATGACGAGAATCCTATGGTGCGCTGTGAGTGCATACATGCTTTCATCAGTAGATCATAATCACTTCTGTATTCAGTATCTTAGGGGGTCCAGCAAGTCGGCCGCAGGCCTCTCGGCCCCAAACCATAACACTATACATAGGACAGAGACTCGCACACGAAACTCCGACGGCATCATAAGGCATTAAATAATGTCTCGGCAGGTACGTGGCCCTTTGCTATTTTAACGTTAAATTGTCTCACTTTTTATGATTCTACAGCTTCTCTGTACTTCCACTCCTCGATTTATTATATGTCGCTATCACTGAGCATGTACTTCGTGTCAGCGAGTAATTGTTTAAAATTGATAAGATAAAACTCAAAAAACGCCGCCATTTTCCATATGATATCCCATAATACGTAGCAAGTTCGTGAATTTTCCGCGAACAAGAAGAGACATAAGAACATCCAGAATGGCGTTTTGCAACGTTCAAATAGTATAGCTGTTTCGAAATTTCTCTATTTTAACTTGTATTTCGAGGTAATAGTAATTAAGAAGTGTAGCGATAGTTGCAACATGTTGTACAGGTGAGGTCAAATTTGGTAATACAATGATTGTTTTATTTACGAAATTTTACGAATTCGGAGTTTGTTTTCAAGCTACCAGGCATTTCGTATGGAAGGTGTCAGGCTCCTCCGCCGTGTAACAGTCGGAGAGCCTGGTTGGTTTATATCAGTCATCAGTATCACTGTATCAGTATCAGTAGATACATAATGTAACTCAAACCCAGGATAGGGTTACAACGCGTCGCTATGGTTTTCTGTGGGAAATTCAGGGAACCTCCTAGTGAATCACTCAGCGGCGGTTGCTGTGTGGCGTTTTCAGAGACTAGAACTTCCAAACTGGGTTTTCTCAACACGAACCTTCTCTCTCCTATCTGGCAATTACTTGTATCACAAACTCTGTTAAAACTAATACATCCCTGTTACCAAAAATCGAAGTGACGGAGCGCGAATATTATGAGCCACCATTTCTGTGACCTGTACGTTACGTCGTTGAGAGCGCAATTCACCGACATCGAGGGCGACTGCTTTTGCGATCGCTAATGCGCATGGCGATGCTGTACGTCACAGGGTCAACAGACATGTACGCGCTCGGCAATATCGCCGCTCGGTCACTATCAATTTTTGTAACAGCGTTATTATTTTAATCACAGAGTAATTGCTGATACCATAGTAAGTCCAAAGATAGCGAGAAAGGTTCGTGTGAGAATACACCCAGTTTGGAATTCTTCTCGAAAAGCACAAGCAAACCGCCCTGAGTGATTCACTCATGGCCCGAGGTTCCCTAAATTTGCCTCCACAGAAAACCATTAGCGCGCGTTGTAAACGCCTATCCTGTGTTTGGGAGTTATTGACATATCTGTATCTACAATATCCAGTATCAGTATCAGTATCAGTATCACTATCACTCAGTACAGTAGTCAGTACCTTGTAACTTGTTGTAATCATTGTGTAAACATTCGTTGCCGTGCGTTATCTGGTGAACAAACACATTTGTAGAAGCATAAGCATACTAACCTGATATTACCAAGGCTTCGTTTGGACCACACGTTTCAAAACCAGACATGATTTGTGTTTGATAACGTAAACCAAGTAAATAAGTTGAGAGTCGAAAACAAAATCTAGAAAATATTTATCGTACGATGCTAATATCGGATGCTCTCGATCCAGCTGCACCGCCATCTATACACAGGATATGAAACGAACACGTGGGAGCGCGTAGGAGCAAGATCAAGAGTACGCGGTAGATGTAACAGGGCCATCCATAGTGGCCTCCCAAAAAGTGCCACTCCAGAAATATGTAGCCGGAATGTGGGGGTATTGCGAGTACTCCCCAGAAAAATTTTTAAAATGTAAGCCTGAAAATGCATTTCTGCATTTTCACGGCTATGTTTGAACGCAACCAATTACTGATCATAATTTAACAAAGTCAATTTGTAAATTCAAACGAGGAAGTACCGCCTAAAGTCTGACTGTTTGACTAATAGTAGGCTAAAATTTATATGTTTGTGAGTATGATAACTAATAAACACATTATTAAGCAATTGTATATACTATCAGTACATAATATGAAACATAAGCCTATTTCAATCTGCTTATACTCTACTATGTTACACTCTGTAATGTTTTGCATTTTGAATTTGAATGGGCACATTGCTATTAATACCAAAGTTCCAAATCTTTCACGGCACTGATATAACACCTCTAATTGATCAGTTTTATGACTAATACCCACGACATTCCAGTCAGATAACTTTCATTTTATTTTTAATTATTCGAAAATTATATCTTTTCTGCTGGACTGGCAACTGTTACAATTCTGAACATTACATCCTGTTCATCTACCTGTCTAACATGTCTCGGTGACAATTGCATTGTCGAGCCTTAACTGGGCGTGACATGCGGGGCGGGGGGGGACACTCCATAGTGACTATTGCATGTACTAGGTATGTGCCACGCGAGAGACCCCATTTTTCAACCCTAACCTAAACTTCCGTTCCAGCTGCATCGCATTTTAAGAATATCTCGTGTCCAAGTAGCATTAAGGTAGTTACCATGGCAGGTCTTACATTTGTGCCGTTCCGAGACCCTAGTTTTTGAATATTTCCGTTCCAGTGCATCGTACTAGAATACGTTGAAGCGCCGTCAAGGCAGTGCATGCAACGTGTGTGTGTTGTATGTCGTGCGTGCGTGCGTGCGTGCGTGGCGTGCGTGTGTTGTCTGTGGTGTGTGTGTCCGTGTGTGTGATGTGTGTGTGTGTGTGTGTTGTGTGATGTGTGTTGTGTGTGTGTTGTGGCGTGCGTTGCGTGGTACGTGCTTCATCTCTCTCCGGGTCATGTTTTTTGCTCCTCTACATTATACAACAATTATGGTTCAAGTGCTTACAGATAGATTTTAAAGAAAATCACTTGTTCGCCCACAGTTGTTTCGACGACTATCTATGCTATCTCTATTCATCTATCTAGCTATCTATCTATCTATCTATCTCATCTATCTATACTATCTATACTATCTACTACTCTATCTATCTATTACCATTATCTATCTATCTATCATCTATTCTATCTATCTATCTATCTATCTATATCATCTACTATCTATCTATCATCTATCATCTACTACTATCTATACTACATCTATCTATCTATCTATCTATCTATCTATCTATCTATCTATCTATCTTCATCATATCTTCTATCTATCTATCTATCTATCTATGCTATTTATTATCTATCTATCTATCTATCTATCTCATTATCTATTCTTATCTATCTATCTATCTATGCTATCTATCTATCTATCTATTTCTCATCTATCTATCTATCTAATCTATCTACTCTACTCTATCTATCATCTAATCTATCTACTCTAATCTATCTAATCTATCTATCTTCTTTATCTATCTATATCTAGTCATATCTATCTATCTATTAGCATGCTATCTATCTATCTATTCTATCTATCTATCTATC
>NW_014577335.1:249112-253984 GCF_000485595.1 Priapulus caudatus | reverse complement strand
ATTAACAGCAAATGTGCGCCCGCCATCTTCAGAATGGCAATAATGGAATGTTCAAACAGTGCCACAAAACAAGTGCCACATAGTTCTGTGATGCAAATATTTATATAGACTGCATGGATAGAGAGCATGGGGAGATTGCGACCTATGTAGCGTAGCACATCGGCTTTTATTGATAACCATGCTCTCTATCCTTGAGCCCTCTTATTCACGTTGTTTGTGCACAGACACAGGGCGGGCGTGCGGTGTACTTGTGTGTTGCAGATGAGCATTTGACCGCATTTACGTGTAATTATAACTTATATTAGGCAATAAATAGGCGAAATAGAGTAGAGAAACATTAAGGACTGTTGTAGTAATACATTTCGTGTTTATTACCTTTTTTGTATTTCTTTAATGTGAGACGTTCCAAGTGCCTGTGGTGCTTAATCACTTATCAGTATCACTATCACTGTAGTCATATGTTTTATTTTATATAAAAAAAAAGAAGAGATTTTTTAAAATTTTTTAAAAGAATAATTTAAATATAAGCGCACAAGTTCCCATCTCGCTAAATAACACTACGTGGCGAGAGGGTCAGCAAACCGACGCATTTAGAAATATATGTTCGGCCATACGTGGCGCTGCTATTTAAGCGATTAATATTTGCTCGCTATTTAACGTTAAATTGTCTCACTTTTTATGATTCTTACAGCTTCTCTGTACTTCCCAGCTCTCGATTTATTATATGCTGCGCTATCAGCTGAGCATGTAGCTCTACGTGGTGAAAAAAAAAAAAAAGAAAAAAAAAAAAAGAAGCGAAGTGTAAGTTGTTTATAAATTGATAAGATAAACTGCAAAAAACGCCGCCATTTTTCCCAATAGATAATGCCCATAATACGTAGCAAAAGTTCGTGAATTTTCGCGAACAAGAAGAAACATAATAACATCAGAATGGCGTTTTTGCAACGTTCAAATAGTAATAGCTGTTTCGAAATTCTCTATTTTAACTTGTATTTCGAGGTTTTTAAATAGTAATTAAAGAAGTGTAGCGATAGTTGAACATGTTGCTAACAGGTGAGGTCAAATTTGTAATAACAAAATGATTGTTTATTTATCGAATTTTACGAATTTCGGAGTTTGTTTCAAGCTACCAGGCATTTCGTAATGAAGGGTGTCAGGTCCTCCGCCTGTAACAGTCGGAGAGCTTGGTTGGTTTTAATATCATGTATCAGTATCAACTGTATCAAGTGTTACAAGTATGATAGCTAATAAGTAACTCAAAACGCCAGGATGAGGGTTAACAACCGTCGCTATGGTTTTCCTGTGGAGAAAATTCAGTGAACCCGCTGAGTGAATCACTCAGGGCGTTGCTGGTGCGTTTCGAGAGACTAGAACTTCCAAACTGGGTTTATGCTCAAGCACAAACCTTTCTCCACGCTATCCCTTGGAACTTACTATGTATCAGAATACTCTGTATTAAAACTAATATAGACCTGTTATCAAAAATTCGAAAGTGACGAGCGCGAATATACTGAGCCACAATTCTGTTGACGCAGGGGCGGGAGGCTGGGGTTAGGGGGGCTGTGGACGTACTTCAGGTTGAAGAGGCGAATTCACCGACGCAATCGAAGGGCGCTGCGTTTTGACCCGATGCGCTATGCGCATTGGGAATGCGTACGTCATCAAGTGCAACAGAAAATGGCGCTCGAAATAGGCCGCCGCTCGTCACTTCGGAATTTTTGTAACAGGTTAATATAGTTTAAGTCAGAGTATTTGTGATACATAGTAAGTTCGTAGAGATAGAAAAAGGTTCGTGTTGAGAATAACCCAGTTTGAGAGAGTTCTAGTCTCTGAAAACGCACAAGCAAACCGGGCCGTGAGTGATTCAACGTCAGGGGTCTATATATTCCTCCACAGAAAAACCATAGCGACGCATGTTGTAACCGCTATCCCTGTGTTTGGGGTTAGATTATTGACATAATCTGTATCTACAAGTATGCAGTATCAGCTATGCACTATCAGTAGCAGTAGTCAGTGACGCTTGTAACTTGTTGTAATCATTTGTGTAAACATTCGTTGCCGATGGGCGTTTCTCCTCATTGTGGTAAACATTCGTTGCCGTGCGTTATCTGGTGAACAAACACATTTGTAGAAGCCATAAGCATACTAACCTGATATTACCAAGGCTTAAGTTTTGGCGCACAACGTTTCAAAACAAGACATATTTGTGTTTGATAAGCGTAAAACCAAGTAAGATAAGTTGAGAGTCGAATAAAAAAATCTAGAAAATATTTATCCGTAACGATGGCAATATCGGATGTGTATCACAGCTGCACGATCTATACACAGCACAGGATTAATTAACGGAACACTGCTGGGGCGGTAAGTAGCCAAGATCAAGAGTAGATGTAACAGGGCGCATCCATAGTGCCTCCCAAAAGTGGGCCAGCTCGAGAAATAATGTAGGCCGATGTGGGGGGGGGGTATTGGGTACTCCCCGCAGAAAAATTTTTGAAATGTGAGGCGCTGAAAATGGCATTTCCTGCATTTTCAGGCCTATGTTGAAAAGCAACCAATTCGATCAATTGTTAAAATGTCAATTGTAAAATTTTCAAAAGAGGAACGTACTAAAGCTGATGTTTTGACTAAAGTAGCTAATTTATATATTGTGAGTATGATAACTAATAAAACATATATTTACAAAATTGTATATACTATCAGTACATAATTATGAAAAAAATAAGCCTATTTTCATCTGCTATATACTTTTACTAGTTACATCTGTATGTTTGAAGTTTGAATTTTGAAATGGGCTACGATTGTCATATTAAAATACAAATTCCAAATCTTAGAGCAAGCTGAATAAGCACCTATAAATTGATGCATAAATACTATTCCAGACGAGTCCAGGTCAGATAAACTTGTCAATCTTTATTTTTTTAATATTCGAATTTTATCTTTTCTGCTGATGGCAACTTACAAATTCTGAATTACAGTCCTGTTCATATACCTTGCTAACATGTCTGCGGTGCACATGCATAGAGATAGCATTGTCGAGCCCCTTAACTGGGTCGTGCTGGGTCGGGGGGGGCCTCCATATATCATTGCAAAATGGTAGCAGGTTGTGCCACGGAGAGACCGCCCATTTTCACCTCTAACCCTAAACATTCGCGTTCCAGTGCCGATCGCATTTTTTTAAGAAAAATATGCTCGTAATAATAAGAGTAATAGAGTTATTACGCATGCAGATCTTACATTTTGGCCTATCTATCTATCTATCTATCTGTCTATCTATCTATACTAGTCTATCTATATTATTTCTATGTCTGCAACACACAAGTATAGGCCTACCGCATGCACGCCGCTGTGCACAAACAACAAGAATAGAGAGAAGTAAGAATAACAACTCTCGAACAGAATAATATTTTGCAAAAATCATGCATTTAAAATGGAGAAGAGGTATTCTCGCATAGATTTCTATGATAACATTCTATCAGTAGACCTCACTTAAGAAATAGGAAGAAGACCTTGCATGTAAGTAGGTAGTAAATGAGCAACTCATTCCCCAGCCCCGAACGGATTTGTTATACATCTTGGCGGCATTCATGTCAAGTTCTGTTGTTACACAAACTTATTTCCAGTTGACAATTGCTGAATAGAGTCTCAAACAACTTTCCATAGCTTAGGGCCTCACCATGTATGTAAATCAAACCCTGAAAATTCGATTAGGCTAGCAGATGAGATTGAGAGCGGAATCGGTGAAGGTAAATGCACTGTCACGGGCCGAGGACGCTGGTTAAATATTGCCTTCCTGCACAATCTTTGCTTGGCCGCTCGCAATCGTAATGGAATCAAAGTACGGCTTTTGAAGAAACCACTAACATAAAAGTTGATTAACAGAGTACGCGTGGGCGGATATTACACCACTTTCTTCCTACCCGCGGGGGAAATGTTTGCGTCTGCGTGCGGGCGTGCGTGCGCGCCTGCATTGCAATGGACTCGATAACTTATATTAGCATTACATTACATTATAGCATTACATTACTTATTTAATTAGCATTACATTAGAATTACATCTCTAATTGACATGCGTTTCGTCTATGTTCGCACGAACTCTACGGCAACGCCAACTCTGCGGTCTTCAGAAGAATCACGTCGCAGTGTCGTGGTGACAGGCGCTGAAATGGAACGACATGAGCGCTATATATATATATATCACGAAAATAGTACAAATGCGTTGTAACGCGATTAGGAGTGTATGCAAATGCACGCGCTAATGTAGATGTAGCGAGATGTGAATGAGCACAAGAGCCATTACCAGCGGGACGATCCGTCTGCGCGGTGTGCTCTCCCCATACATAATAATTATTGCTGCATTGCTGAACAGTGCGAATGCTTCGACATCCAATGCGTCCGACTGACTGACGACAAAGTGTTTAAAAGCAATTTTTCACATAAAGGAATTTCAAGCGGAAATCCGCGCCACACTCGCATCTGTGCTTATAATAAGCATCAGTCTTCTACAACGGGAGCCATCCAGGCTATAGCGATGTTTCACGTGATGTCATAGATCAGGTAACGTGTATTTGTTATGTGTTGTGGTTGGCAGAAGCGAAGCGTGCTGCTTGACATTTACAGATGAATGACCACATGTTCTGATAGAAAGCGCTGTTTATGTAGTGCACGTACACGTGCGTGCATGTGTGTGCACGTACACGTGCGTGCGTGCGTGCGTGCGTGTGCACGTACACGTGCGTGCGTGCGTGCGTGTGCACGTACACGTGCGTGCGTGCGTGCGTGCGTGTGCACGTACACGTGCGTGCATGCGTGCGTGTGCACGTACACGTGCGTGTGCACGTACACGTGCGTGTGCACGTACACGTGCGTGCGTGT
>NW_014577335.1:232383-244883 GCF_000485595.1 Priapulus caudatus | reverse complement strand
AGCATCACTGTTTACACACATATCAAAATAGATGCGAATACATCACCACCGTATATATTCTTAAATAGAGGGACCTCACACTATGATTAGCTAGACACTTTCAAGCAGGATGAGGAATGTACTTATATCTCCAGAGACGAATATGGTTTTGCATATGATAAAAGACACATGAGATTTGTTCTGTAGTATTTACCCGTCTTATAACATGTTTTAGAGACTTCAATCACCGTCAGCTAATCTCGTAAAAAATTCTCAGAAATGCATCACTATGTACAATGAAGCGTAACAATTTTTTGACAGAGTTGCGAAACTGCCTAGGTTTCAAGCGACCGTACGAAACCAACTCGAAAAAATGAAGTTGAAACCCGCGCCATGGACAGACCATGGCCATGACCATGGCCGCGCCATGGCCTGTGCCCCTCGTACGTCTTCCTAGTGTCAGTAAGAATTTGCGCTACGCTTCATCGAGCGTACGTAACCTGCCCACCCAGCTCGTATCGCGCATAGCGATTCACAACATGAACAGCGATCCTGGCGACGTCGTCGTCAACAGAGGAGCACGCACACGCGTGTCGACCGCGCTGTCTGTACACGCAGTGGCGACGGTTACCAACGCGCTAGTGATCACCAAACACGACGAATACGACGACGACGACAGCTCAGCGACGATCGCGCGCACCCCTCGCTCGCGACATCAAAACTTGCCAAACGACTTCGCGAACAGGACGCCCGCCGCCTTGTTTAGGTCGCCCGCCTGTCGGACGAGCTCCTCCCTTGCCTGTTCTCGCGTGAAGCCCATGCCCATCAGCGCCTGGATGCTCGTCTCTGCAATTGAGCCGCCGGCATCGGGGTCCGCTGCGCTCGGAGGCTGCGGGGAACCGGCCGAACCTGCGACAAGATCGAGATCAAGTTACGACGACGCAAAAAAAAAAACTACGCGCGATCGACGCGAGCCGTACGATTCGTACGAATTGGATTGACTTTTCCCAAACGCAAAATCCAATTACAAACGAAGCGAATGATGAAACTCGTAAAAAACACAGCACAGACACTCGCACTGCAATAACAACAATATACTGACAATAGCCCCGAGAGAGATGCAGTATTGTAATACAACACTGCTGCACATGGTTTCACTAGAACTTGATACATAACCTTCTACAATGAAGAAACTGCACCTAACACCACACAGAACCGCGTTGCCCCCCCGATAAAATGACTACGTAATGCTACAAGGAAGCTCGGTATCACTCCCCTCCCTCCACCTGATATTGCACCCCATCACTCACCCACAATAAAACGACCACACGCAACACAACATAAAAGAACAATACCGCCCCCTACTGGCAGCAGCGCCCCCACCCATGATAAAACGACCGAATGTAACACGACACGCATCACAGTAGCGCCCCCTACCTGCAGCAGTGTCGGCAGCGGCAGGTTGGGCGGGTGTGTGCGCGGCGTCAGACGACTCGGACAGAGCCTTGGCGAGTTGCTCGTCCTCCATCTCCTGATCGGCGGCGGCGTCGGCGGTGGCAGCACCGTCGCTGCGGTTTAGCCTCGCGCAGTCCGGCAGCTCCGACTCGACGAGGAACGATGTTTCTGTGCCCGTCGTGCCGATGACGAGCAGGTTGCGCTTCAGATCGATGATACACTGCGCACGAATCACGCGAGCAATCACTACTGAGGGGAATCACGCGATGCAAGAAGCGTGGCAAAGTCACGCGAGCAGTCGCTACTGAGGGGAATCACGCGAGGCAAGAAGCATGGAAGTCGTGCGTTATCGAATAGAATGTTGGAAATAGCAGCTTCCATCACATCAGTCATAATCATTCTTTGAACAGGACTGGTTAGCCTTTCATAGATTTTACTATAGATTATGGAATTAACTATAGGTAGTAGAAATCAACTGCCTGGATTTTCAGGCATATTTCCAAGACTGACGTGAGGCAAGTAATGTGAATAAGCAGAGGTTAGGGTTACTACGCCTATGAGAAAAAGTATCGGTAAATATAAGATGAGGCCTTGGAGACTCATGTTCAGGAGCCACAGTCTTGTTAATCTCCCAGTGTGATAAGGTGATAAAACACTTGGTGTACAAGCCCAATAATTATGTCATGTGTCAGATTTCAAGACAGAAAGATATGCAACCAAAATGTCATTTTGTTTTTTTAATCGCTTCATCAATTCAAGTGCATCGCGATCACAGCAATTAGTTGTTTTCTAATCACAGCGAATAGATTTTCAAAGATCGATCACTTGTCTTCATTATCGATTAAGTTATCAGTCGCTGCAAATGATCGATCCTTAAACATAATTAATTACCGGAACACCACTAGTAATCTCCTCGTTTACTCGAGAGATGGCAAAGATAAGTGCAGTACGCTGTCTTGCAGCTTATTCTCACGACCATAGCACGACAGGACGATGAACCAGACGTAACCATACTAGCGACGACAGGAAATTAGATTACGCCGAGCTAGGTAAGCTCGTTAGATTTCTTACTTCCGAGACACAGTTGGAGGATATGATTACCAGCACTCCCTGCACACAACCTGTGTCCTCACAGAAGGGTATCGATTATACGACTGTGCGAACAGTTTGACGTACCTGATGTCTCCGTAGCATGTCCAGGCCTAGAAGCATGTCCATTGGTTGGTCCTCGAGTATGGAAAACGACGACGTGAGGAAGTCCTTACCGATCTGTATCTGCCCTGTTGGCGAACGAAACGGAAAACGAAACGTATGCCCCCGCTGGCTTCGGTCCACGCTCGTGCAATCACAGAAAAACTACAGGAGGGATTGAAACCTGCAGGCACAACAAAAAGTGACTATTGCTTTGTTACTGCCACGACTATGCCTAGAGATGTAGACAGCTAAGTGCATGCAGATGTACAAGTATATGTAGATGCAGATGCACATGTAGAAATGTCAAATTAGAGCCCCAGGCAAACTCATACCTAGATGAACTCTTCCGATGATTTTTTGCGTGCCAACACCTTTCGCAACGCCCGCCCACCTCGTGTCAATCAGTCGTTTGATGTTGCAACGTTCTGCACATGCTTGACTCATTATCGTCGTCTGTGCTCCTACAAGAACAAGCAGATATGAAAGATACATAATACATAAAGCTGTAAGGGATTCACAAACTATGGCGGATGCCGCTTCACGTAGGCCTTATATTGTCTGGGGAAATATTACACACGTGAAGCCGACTTACAATATTAAACCACGCTACAGGGGTAGAAATTAACGTTTGAACAAGTGAGTCCAATGGAGTCCCTACCCTCAAAAAGATGGAGTCCGCAGCAAAATGAGGGAGTGCGCAGTCTGAAGTTCAAAACTAAAGATATTAACAAAAAGGATATTTGCGATGCACGTCTGCCAAATTTTCTTGGGACATTTGCTAAAAAAATACGGTAATTCCGTGAGGCTGTGGGTTCGAACGAACTAGTTAGTATAGCAGAATTTTCATGGAGTCACATGGACTCCTGCATATGTCAAATCAGGGCGTCTGACAGTAAATCAGGGTGTATTTGATTCCGGACTCGCGTTAATTTTGCACCCTGACGCTATACATAACATTCGAAAATGTGGACAAACTGAATAGTCACAGCACTAGTCATCTATTCTACACAAGTTTTGAGATATAAGTTTTTTCCTATTCTATGGGTTAGCCAATGATAAACTTTTATATCTCAGGTTTCTGCATTTTTTGCATGTCGGACTCTGGTGTACAATATATATATATATATATATATATATATATATATATATGTCGCCTGATTTTACATAATCATGTAAGATCCTTGGAAAGAAAATGGTTATGAATGCAAGCAACCCAACTTAAAATAGCTCGACTGAGCCACGCAACGTCAGTAGTTATACACTGACTGTCACTTTCTCTGGATGACAGACTCGATCTAAAATGCACACACGCTGAATAATAGCTAGAATGGCAGTCAAGCTAGCCTTTGTCATGCTGAATTTGCCTTGTATGTCCACATTAGTATTCAATATGCAGAGAAAAGGTTTACCTCAAAGGAAAGGTGTTTAGAAAAAGAGAAAACTGCTGGCTTGTGGAACTAGACACTGGCTGTGCTGCAGTCCACAGGAGAATCAATGAGACTACTGAATCAATCACAAAGGCCAATGACTTTGAATATCGATTTAAACCACAGCCCTTCTTATCAGTTTAAGCAGTTGTTGGAAAATATGCATTTAAATTAATATAAAGGGTCTTACATCTAGTAAGCAATCACTGCAAAGTGAAAACTAAGTAGTAACACTTAGCAGGGGTTATAACAACGGAGAGAAACGCCAGGCCAAATTATAAATGACACTGCATTTGCTGAAAAAATATATCCCTGCAAAACTTAAATATAAAGAGGAATCACAAGATTTCACAGTAATATAAAGTAGAGCACGTACATTGTAAAATTTACATGTTTTTAATTAAACTAGGAATGTTTTACTTGAGATCTTGATTTCAGGATATCGAGTTGCTGTGCCTCGTGCAAGCTTTTAATATAACTTTATATATAACTTATATATTAATATAATATAATGATACTTTTAATATAAGTGATTACGTCACCGTAAATACTAAAATAAAAATAAAATTTCCACTTTTTCACAAAATATAAATAATTGTGTTCACTTTTTATGGTTAAATTGCTGCATTATATTTCTTATTTTACTATATTGTTCGATGTGAACATACACTCGTGACTCATACATAGCTCATAGCAAGCAATTAATATCATGAACACAATATCAAATCGTCCAGGTTTTTTGGATTTTTAACTAGTTGAGAAACAATCTTATCAGGTAAGAATTTGACATTACATTTACTCCCGTTAGTTCTTACTTTTAATGTAAAAAAATGGCAACAATTTTTTTTACAAATGTTACCATAGAAAATTTGTGACGTAGTCAATTTTAAATGAAAGTTAGTAAGTTTGTGGAGAATTGAGCTCCGCAACCCTTTTTTACTAACAAATTGGACATAATGTACAACACAATGAACCACGACAAAAATTATAGGTCACATTATAAAGCAGCGAAAAAAATAGACAGGAGCGGTGAGCGATTTCGCTCCCGTCAGCTTTCAAAGCGCTCTGGTAACAATAATTACGAGAGCGAAAATTGTGGAAGATATGAGAAAAATCGCTCCCGTGCCGCCGGCAGCGTTCGAAATTAGTTCCGACCCGGAGGCCCGAGCCCACCAAGTTTTTGCTCGGGCCCAAAGGCGTCGGAAGCAATAAAATAGTGCCGCGGCTTTGGTGATAGGGCGAGCCCCGGGGAGGCGAAGCCACCCTAGGGGTGTCTGGGGGCATGCCCTCCCCCGTGAAAATTTTGAAATCTACAAGGTAAATGGTGGGCTCTGGTGCATTCTGAGCATTGTGATTTAGCACAAAAAAGTGTGTTTCACTGTAATTTTAGAAAAATACATGATGATTTGAAAGATTTGTTGCTTAACATAGAATTAAAATATTCAATAATGACCAAAAACTCCAAATTTATTTTTCTCACTTTAACAGTGGAATAATATTTGGTAAAACTTCCTGAAATACATTCCGAGTAGACGGGGAGCAGAGGAATGTGTGCCAGAGTTCTGGATCATAAAATTTTATAGCCACAGGTGACCTGCAGGGGCGTGTACAGGATTTGGACCAGGGGGGGGGGTCTAACCGTAATACATACTTGCGAGCACGCGAAGGAGGGGTCTGGGGGGCCCTCCCCTAGAATTTTTTTGAAATTAGACCCCCTCAGATGCGTTTTCTGCGCGAGCAGGGGGGGGGATCCGGACCCCCTGGACCTCCCCCCTGTACACGCCCTTGACCTGACCTCATCTGACCCTGGTCTCCGCTTATAGGGGCCTAGATTACACGTATATACATGATATATGTACCGGCCAAAAGACGGTATAAATTATTGAAAGATTTTGGTTACGGAAAATTTATGGCCTGAAAAAGGTGCCGCGGCGGTCGCCGCGGCTGCCGCGGCAGTTCCGACGCCCTTGCTCGGGCCACCATCTCTACGAAACTCCCGGTCCTCCTGACCGGCACTTTTTCCCCTCATAATACGCTGAAATACTACGGTTAGCCCAACGGCAGTTTAGACAGACTTGTAAACGGGAGCGCATAATACGACCCGTTCCTCAATGTAGACGGGGTATCCAAAACATCTAGAGCCGAGGGCATAAACTCCCTCAACGCATGATTCGCCACACGAACAAAAACTCGCGAGTCTAAGAAATCGATTGCAGCATCGCCCATTGCAGCATCTCGTGCAGCCCAGCGTTTTTATGACCGCATAACAATAAGTTTTTATATCGCAGGGGTTATCGTGGGGAGTGAGTGCACGACCAGTGATACCTGACACGCACGTAATCAAAGCTGTTAACTGAATTCGTCACTTTTCTTAACGTAGAAAGTGGACTATTTTTATTCAGTTAGATATCTAGAAGCAATGTAAACTGTATATACTTAAAGATTCTAGGCACTTGTTACTTTGTGGATGTGCGGCAGCATTGATCTATGCATGGGGGTACCGTGGACTGGGGAGGAGAAAAACGAAAGTAAAACCTTGCCCAGAAGCTCCCGGCATTCCTAGAGATTCCAGTACAAGTTTTTTTTAACATACTCAAAGTAACTAAAAACTCTCTCTGAAGTTCTGAACTTGCTCAGTCGATGTAAAAAGAAAGTTGAAAGATGAAAACAAATAAAGTAAAAAAAAGAAACTTGAAAATAACCATACCATCATTACCATGATTATAATTCTTGATTTCCTGTCTTTGTCATGTTACCTGACTATGTGTACTGTGTAGTGCATGTCTGTCTGTGTGAATGAAATTGAATAAGAATGTGATTGGTTTCTTAGTCTAGTGAAATGAGATAAAAAAATGTGATCGAATGTAATTTGTTGACGATTTCTTAACACTGATAGTCTGATACTGGTGCTGAGTGCTGAATGCTAATGAATAATATTAGAGTCATTGCATCAAAATTATATAAATTTTAACAAAATCATGCTATGAAAAAGTAGCTCTGGCCTAAAATAGCTCCCGTAAAAAAAGTACGAGAGCTCTTTTTTTCATACAAAATCAAAAAACAGCTCTCGTAAACAAAAAAGTAATTTTTAGGCTGTTACAAAGGCTTTCACATCAATAAAGATATTAATAACAAGTACTCTTGAATAAGTATGATTCTAAACCGGCATGTTTTTTTTAAAGAAATACAAAGTGGAATTATTTATTCTCTGGATGCAAGTACCTGAATCTACAAAAGCTTTCACTTGATGTCCATTAACTCTGCAGTCAATGTAAAGCATAATAACCTGGCCAAAACTCTCTGGTGCATGTTCAATGGCTTGCTCCATGTTTGATTCCACGTTTTTCAACCTTCAAGTAAATGGTTAGCACACTGATCAATATAAGCAAACATAATCGGTACAGAAAAAATATTAAATATCTTTCATGTGCTAATAGAATAATATACAACTCCACGTCTAACAAGTATCACATCCACCGAAAGAAATTAAACCAATGGAGCTCATACGTATTTCAATTATTGGAAACATTGATGACTAATTACCGGATTTCTTCAGCAATTAATTTTTGTGCTTCCATATCGAATGGATCAGCATTCATCATGCGAATGCGCAAGAGGTCTCTCTCCCTCTTTATCTTCTGCTGTTCTTCCAAAACCATTTTGAACCGGTCTGGAAAATTAGGAGTAGAGCCAGTCTAACAGCAGCATCAAGTGAAAGACCATTTAGAAATATTAGGGTTCTCTCAGGAATTTTCAGAAGGTATATTGTTTATGGATAGGTAGGAGGACGCGGGAAGGGGTGGAACTAATTGGAGTCAATCACGCACATGATAAGAAATACTAATAGCCAGGCAAACTCAATTATTTTAGAGACATATATATACCAAGCTGTGAGAACACAGCATGAATATGTGGGGATTGTCAAAAGTAAATACAGCTGGAAATTAAGACATGACCATTAGGCAATTAAGATATGTCAAAGGATTAATAAGATGTCACAAATTGACTTCAGCTTTGAAGGCATTTGTGCCTGACATGCATTAAGGGTCTCAGGAGACCCCTCATGTACATATCTCACTATCTGTAACTATATTATACTTGAAACTTGTACTCACTGGCCACCGTTAATTTGCCAATTAATGCGTATCTTCGATAGAGAGCACAAAAAAACCAGTACTTTGAATACGAAATATTCCAATAGGCTGAATAAAAGCGTAGCAACTATGGAAAATAGAGAGTAAATTTGAAACCTAGGTCTCCACTGAGCAGAGCTTCAGCAAGCCTAGGATTGTTCTCCTTCAGTAAGGCGAGGTCATGTGGACTGGCCAGTAGCATCTGCCTCAGTTGTTCAGGAGAAGGCTCCTCTTGCCTACTCGAACCAGATGCTGCAGGTGCCTGTTGCTGGGCCCCATGGTCTGTGGGAACAGGGATGCTACTGAAGTCAAAGTTGAATGGGAATCCTGGTGCTGTAACAAACAAACAACCACACGCAGTTTAAATTCTTCAGATTTCATTCACCATGCACTAATTTGATAGGATGATGCTCTTCAGGAACCCTTCACTAATCGCAATTTTGTTTTATAGATATACCACGAACATATTTATATATATCTTCTTGGACAAGAGTATAAATGTGTTCATAGTTACAGGGTTCTGCCCAGGATTTTTTAGTGCCGGGCGAATCCAGTTGATGCAAGCGCCGTAGGCGCGAAGCCAATCTAGGGGGGTCCGGGGGCATGCCCCACCCTGGAAATTTTTTGATTTTGGATAGTCTGAAACTAAATTTCCTGCATTCTGAGCAATAAAAAACCCATATATCAGACTGACAAATTTGTTGTTTTTTAGGTCAAAAAAAGGAAAAACAGGGGTTTTAGAGGACAAAGTGCAATATCTGAGATTATCATTTATCAACAGCTTGAATATACATAGAAAAGAGAAAACAGTACAATTTGTGTAGACAAATATTTGCTACTATTAAACATGATAGCCAGACTACTGCCAGTCACAGTTGCTGGCAGACTGCTTCAGTTCCAAACAAATGGACACAAACTACAGTGTATTTAGTCTACGATTCTTTGTCTTTTTTAAATATATTTTTTTTAATTAGTGCTGGGCGGAGATAACCGACTCGTTTATAGTGCCGGGCGGCAACCGCGAGTGCCGGGCACACCCGCCCACCGCCGCCCACCGTGGGCAGAACCCTGGGTTATAGTTATAAGGTGAATAGAATTATAGCTAAAGATTAGTTAGTTCCCAATCCTGAATTGCAACATCTATAAGCTGCTAAACAATACTTGGGTAAAAAGCAGACCTTAATAGCACTGCATCGGTGGCTGTTAAAACAGAGCATATATATATATGCAAACAGAAAAATAATACAGTGACGAGGAATATTCCTCATCAGTGGTGCATAGTGTTGTCAATCGGTTGTAATTTCGTAATCGATCATCGGTTGGACCCAAGTAACCGATGATCGGTTACAATCGGTTACTCGGGGTGTTGAATGCCTGCGTGTGCGTAACATCGTGTGCACATGTATGTGCTTGTTTAGCCCTGTTTACTGTTTGTTTTGCACTGTTTACTACTGTGTGTATAATACATGTATGTTAATAAAGGATAACTTGTATAGTAGCGATGATATCTCTGATTCTCATCTTTTTTTTTGGATTAAATTGATTATGGATTTTGATAACCAAGCGCTTGGTTCGAGCCACTGTTCAACCGATGATCAAGTATAATCGATGATCGTGACATCACTAGTGGTGCTAGTGCTTAGAAGTATCACACGACATCCAAATTTACCATGGGAAATTTTTAAAAGCACCATCAAAGTAAAAGTAAATTTGGTTTATTGCATGCAGAAAATGTTGAGAAGACTAAAGACGTGTTCTAGATTTTAAGGTGTTTTACGTAGTCTAGTTGTTGAGCTCCAAGTTTAAAATAATTATTTAAACCTAGATGCAACTAAAAAACCTTATTTTTTTGGTAATGAATCACTAGACGTTGCCCCCTTGTGGATTTACACAAATTATTAAACTAGAATCATGTCGAACAATCAGGCATGTCATACCCGATTGCTAATAGAAGTCGATTACGCATTTCGAAAGCAGCCCCAATCTACAGGTAAAATCAATCAGTTCGCAG
This sequence comes from Priapulus caudatus, assembly GCF_000485595.1. NCBI lineage: Eukaryota > Metazoa > Priapulida > Priapulimorpha > Priapulimorphida > Priapulidae > Priapulus > Priapulus caudatus. Next base: position 234,684 of record NW_014577335.1, on the reverse strand, counting down.
ATGTATGCATCAAGCTGTGGAAACAGCATAACTGTGTTGGGATTAAATTAAGGCATATAGATTGGGTAATTATGATATGTCAAAGGATTCATGGAATGTTGCAAATTATATAGCTTAAACTTTGAATGTATGTCAGACACAACATATATATTAAATGCCTTGGAAGAATACTTCTCTAGTTAATTACCAAACATTCAAGTTACAATCGTTTAATTGATTCAGCCATTGGTTTTTAACCGTTATCCAACATGACCAAGTAAGTATCTTCAGTCAATTTGGTACGAGCAAAAGTGGATAAGTTTCTGAAGGGCCTTGGCCAACCACTGTTTGGGGGTGGCAACGTAGGGTTCAAGAATGAATAGATCGATGAGTTAGCCTCAGTTTAAATTTTCCAGCACTTTCGTCCAACACAACTAGAACTAGGCTAGCATCTAACGCTCCACATACATGCGTCTAAACAGAGGAATTGCTCCGACCTGTGATTGGAGGATGAAAATAAACCCCGCCCACTCCCGCCGCATACGCTATTATGCTATGACCGGTAGGAACGTGTACTAACTATCATATGGAGCGAACGATTTAAGTTACATTTCTATAAATTCTAGCTATTATAGACACATGTCTTAGCCTTAATCTCTGTGAATTTTGAGTTTATTGAAGCGCGATTAGTCTAATTAATTAGCAAATGTGTACGCACGGCTATGACCGGTGAAACGAAACATCATAAATTCTATTTTTATCCTCCAATCACAGGTCAGAGCAATTCCTCTGTTTAGATGCATGTCTCCACATTATGAGGAACCAGCACAGGCTAGTACTGCTGATAGGGTCTATCATCTATGTCTCCCTGGGTACTGCCGGAACGTACCCTGGGTACGGTCCGGTATACCGGAAAGTACCCTGGTAACTATCTGATATGGTTAGGGTTAGGGAGTAGGCATAGGCGACTCCCTAGACTCGTTAGTGGAGTAGGCGAGGTATGGTTCGGCATATTAGATAGTTACCAGGGTACTTTCCGGTATTACCCAGAATATAGGCAACCCTAACCCTAACCCTATCAGCGCTAGTACTACTACTACTACTAGTAGCTACGCTGAGAAGATCTATGTCCCCCGGGGTACTGCCGGAACGTACCCTGGGTACGGTCCGGTATACCGGAACGTACCCTGGTACTATCTAATATGCCGAACCGTACCTCGCCTACTCCATTAACGAATCTAGGGAGTCGCCTACGCCTACTCCCTGAGCCGAACCCGAACCCTAATCCTAACCCTATTACCATATCAAATAGTGACCAGGGTACGTTCCGGTATACCGGACCGTACACAGGGTACGTTCCGGCAGTAACCTGGGGGACATAGACCCTATGAGTATGAGCAGTAGTACCGGCAATCGATTCTTTGTCATTCAATAAACTGACACTGTTCTAAATGGTGTGTATTGTAATTTAAACACATTGGGGAATCTCACCATTACTCGCATTGCCTGCACCAGCCTGCTGGCGCTTTACTAACACCACGTCGGTATCTTTTAAGCCGTATGCTGCGAGCGGTTTCTGGTTATCATCCAGCACGTGTCCCTCGAAAACAATTGTCATTTCTGATGCCGGAATATTGCATTCCAATTCGCACAATGCTTTGAAATTTTCCACCTCCAAGTCGGCGCTAACGTCAACTGTGTAGAATTCATCTGACTCGGTAGTGATTGATATCTTCATTTCTGGTCGTTAAATAACAATACATCAAGGTAGCAACACAGAATTCATATGTTACGCTGACGTTTTCATTCAATCGCAATTGCAACAAATCGCCATTTGATGACTATGCTGACATCTATCGGACACGACCAGAGTTACGGATATTGTCTAGAAATGTTTATTTATGAAATGAAAAAGGGGTTACACAGGCTTTTGCAAAAGAAAAGTTGACATACACATTTAAAGTATGGAACACTATATTCAATATAAAGGGACTCTAGTATAATGTTAATCAGTACGCCATCTATTGATGAATAGAATTTTTATAATTTTTTTAACTTTTTAACTTTTTGAAAATTTTGTTTCAGCCAGAACCACCTCCCAGACGTGCTGATTCTGAAAACATATTTAGTTTTCCTCTAGGCTGCGGAGTTCTTTAGTTATGCGCAAACACACAAATTCAACTGAACAACTTTATATATATAGATAAAAGACCCTACGAAGCGATATAATTAACGAAGCGATATAATTCTCGAAAGCTCGCGTATTAAAATTAACACCAATTTTTTACATGTATTTTCTTATATATAATATTATATATATAT
>NW_014577335.1:211326-230699 GCF_000485595.1 Priapulus caudatus | reverse complement strand
CACACACACACACACACACGCACGCACGCACGCACGCACGCACGCACGCACGCACACACACACACACACACACACACACACACACACACACACCACAGACACGCACGCACGCACGCATACTCCTCATATATATTTTTTCACATCAGGGGCCGTGTCAAACGGCGGGACAATCGTCCCTAACACCAATAGACATCGACGAATAAATTATGGTCCCAACACAAACACTCGCAGCTTTGCCCGCCCCTCCCAGGAAAAATGCGTTAGCTATCACCCTGGACATGTATTGTATATAGACTATACTATATTTATATGTTCTACGTGTTTTAGATACATTTTAACACATTAGTTTACATAATTAGTTTAATTAGTAATAATTGTCTAACGAATTACTTTCGTGTAATGGTTTAAGCACTGGCTTACTTACACCCAGCACAGCATTATTTGGATTACTATCGTAGATAATTATGCATTGAATTCATCGTTCATACTGGTGTTCATTACTGCAAAGATTTCGTGAACGTCTTGGTTGCTACTCTGCCTAGAGTCACCCTGAATAGTGAATAAAGAATAGTGAGCTTTTGTTAATTGGATTCGCCAATGATACACATTTAATTATCACTAATTAAAATAGAGGATGAATAAACATGAAGTTAATGAGCATATTAGTAATTAATAATAATATAAGCTTACAAAGAACAAAAAATACGAATACGCCTGGATTTTCGTTCTCGCGTCCATCCTACTAGACTAATAATACGGATCATAAATTGTACAGGAAATAACGTTCCCGATCCAAGAAAACACATTTAGATACATAAAAAGAAAGACATCACAGCAACCTGTGCGAAACAGTCACATTAAGCAAAATGTGAAGCAGCTACTGCTGCTTGTTTCAACGCTGTCACTTCTTTTGGTTGAGTCTGTCACCTCGAGATTTAGACAGAATCGATAATTAGGCGAGCCACCGGTGCAGGTAATTTCGAGGCGCTGGCTATAATGAGTTTTGCAGAAGTTCAACCAAGAAATATTAATTATGATCTCTTCCGGCACAGCAGAACTGGTCGCAATCACACAGAAACGCAAACGTTAGAGACTTATATGGCCCTTGTCACAAAACAGATTCCAAAGCTCTATATAGAGAACATTCGAGCGGATATACAAAGCGTCATGATAAACAAACTATCCCGCGTTGTAATAATGTGTAAGGTAAGCCAGTTACTGTTATTTATATATAGTGCATGCAAATATTTATATAGAAGTGCATGTTATTTAGCACCATTAGAAATTAGTTATATATTATATTATTTTCGCTTTCTTGTTCTTGTTACTTATTACTTATTACATCAATTGTATTTTTTGTTCTACTGTTCCATATATGTATGTATGTATATTTTTTCCCCTCCTATTTCCTATATTTAGTTTAATTGTACTTTTCCCTCAGACATTTTATTACCTGTGGTAGTGGTCAACTCGAAAGCTTATGGCTACTTTGACCACTACGCACATTTACCTTAAACCTATCGATTCTATAATATTATTTATTTCTCTCCCTTTTTACCTATCTTAACTGATCTGTACAAATAAATGAAAAGTGCAAAATAAAAAGAATCTGAATCTGAATGTGTTCTGATCTGGGAAGGGAGTGGGGGTATCGTCATATTGTGGTGGGGTTACGTTGGTGTCACGGGTTGGTGTTACGGGTGGTGTTACGGGACAAGTTTATTACGCGACGGAAGTAGGACATGCGCGTAAACACTGGTCACAATCTTTTTAACAATTTTCAGTAGTCTCTACTGCGAGCTAAATACAATTTGCATCTGCAAACGATCGAACTAGACATTACGTTGAGAAAATTCTGGTTCATCTCGGTTTGTAACAGGGAACCGTGGCGATAATGTATTATTAATGTCATAATCGGATCAACGGGTTATATATTACGTATTTGCTTTTACGGGCGGTTGCAGTAAGTTCGCGTTGCTGCTATTTTCATGAATGTTATTTACGAGTTCACGGTTAGTTGTTGGCGGGTTTCGTACGAGTTTAGTTGTTATTACATTTCCTATAGGCGCTCTACAATATTTTACTTCATCTCTCGCAACATCAGACAAGGCTGATGTAATAGCAAATCTTATAAGCCAAGCTTCCTGTGTATTGGAAAATATGATATAAAAGGCACAACGACGAATTTATTTGCTCGTTATTCCGCTGTCGCAAAAACCGCACGCCAGCCTTATCTAGACTGGTTCACATACGCTTCCGATTGCTCGCTGAATCTCTTGCCCGTACGCGTTTCAGGTTCAGTCTAGTCCTACAGACGTCCGCTTTCTTAGAGCGCGTATATGCATGCATAAACGATTATTTTAATGAGAAGGAAACATCAATATAGAAATTTTCGAAGCCACGACGAAAGAATGCCTATACATGCACGTGCGGTACCTATACATATGCCATTTAACATTGCGATTTCCACATACCTATGAAAATGCGCTATGAGAAAACCTATATGGTAAATATAAACGTGATGGTTTTGGCGACTGATTAACGTGTAGCTAAATCACACTTGTGTGTAGGGAAACACATAAATAATTTTGTTAATTAATATAAGTGCTGTAACACGCAACCTTCCCGTACGTCTGACGAAAGCTTATAAATAAATACATTGTTTATAAACAAATTGTAATATGTATTTTTTAAAACGAATAGTTTATAAGCACATTGAAAATCTATAGGTTTTTTGTTGCTGTCACGCGTGACTTGTTGTCACGCATGAATCTTCTGTCACACGTGACCTACTGCCAATCATACGAATGTAGCAACGATTCTGGGTTGAGCAAAATAATTAAACTACGTAAACGAAATGACATTGATATTTTAGCTACCGCGGTGGGATATTTATTGATCAATACAACAACGGTCTACAGTAATATACAGACATAATGTATTTTTCCGTACATCTTAATTTAAATAAAGATGTCATATAGCAATCATTCATTGTAATATCAATTACATGCACGAGAGAGACATAATTATCGGTCGTGCTAGATATATATATATATATATATATATATATATATTATAAAAGCATAGTGCAAACACCCGAGAGTATTTTGCTCGTTATCTTAACTGGATTATTTGGTAGCACGTAAAATGGACAGAATTATCCATTCGGAACAATTCCATTTCCATTAAAACAGAAACAAGGCAGGCGATTGAAATCAGAATGAAATATGGACTTAAAATCAGAATGAAATGATCGCATTACCTTAGCAACGCGCCGATATAAACTTAGATATTTACGTTTTCATCGGGTAAGGATGCGAATCTAATATCTCAAAAGTTACAAAAATTGATAAATGAGAAACGCGACGCAACAGACATAATTCACCATTAGTTGATTATCTTCCGGACAAATTCGCAGTTTCAGTGAAGTCACCTGACTCTGAGAACTAATCGGATCTTTAGTAGGCACGCTTGGCTACTCAAAAATAACTCGACAAACACCGCGAATGTTTGACAATGGTCTCCGCGAAAAGGTCTGAAAGGCGGCCGCCACGAGATGACGCGAGTAGTAAATAGTTGCGAGTCTATGATAGTTGCATTTCGAACGTGTCACCTATACCGCATAGATATTAGACACCATGACATTAACATCGACCTACGGATAAGAGCTTGATCAACATAACTAATAATAACGGATTATTTCAACTTCCACGAAAGGCTCGGCCAGATATGAGCACACACGACGCCCACCCATTGCGTATAATTAGTAACATTTAACCATTGAATTTCTTTTATTTACAAACTTGAACACTGCCTGGCTTACACATGGCTTTTCCTTATTACTATCGCAAATAATAATCGATGTATAAGTTATTTAATTACTAATTTAGATGTCCATTAACGTAATGAATAAGCGAATTGATACATTGCTATGAAAATTGTGTAACGACATTTTGAGAATTGAATAATGAATTGAAGATCTATCAATAAATAATTCAAAATTAACTATTATCGACTAAAATATATGATGAGTGGCTTGTGAATATAAATGACTATGTTATTACATGATGATACATCATGATCACTAGTAATAAAAAGATACGACCACGCTCTCACCGAGATAGCGACTCCACTTGATTACAATACTCCATGATGTCGCCTACGATATCAACGTTGAGTTCGAAAAACCACCAACTCTAACACAGACGACGTAAGTCCCACTTACACACACGTTAATCTAGCACATGAATCTATAGCTAATACGTACAGCTAGCGTCGTTATACGCGACTCTATTCTTATTTACAACACTCAGAACGGCCGCAGACATGTGTGTCGCGATAATATACACGTTAACGCTCGCGTTCAAGAATGAGATAACGTGGTGCGACGGATCGTTTATCTACAGAACAACGCTACAAAACGAAAACAACACGAATTTCACATTCGTTAATGCATGAGAATGTCAAGGGAGGAAGATGGAGAAGACGCACGCGGGCGGGAAGGCTGGGGAAGGGGCCGCATCGCGTTTGATACTAACATAATTCGCGAACGTTGACGCGAGCGCGCGACAACTCTCCCTGTATGTATGCGAAATGAGGTTCGCCACGCGTCGCTTGGTTTCAGAAGCCCTATCGGCAGTGACAGGTGATGTCTGCGGTCGAATTCTCCCTAGTTGCAGTACGGCGGCTGGCGCCAGCTGGTCGTTTTTTCCCCGCGACTATCGCTAAATGGATCACTCTGATGACTCGACAACGGTAATTCTCCGCGCTAGCTTGTATCCAGAGATGCTCCCTGCATGCTCACGTTTTATAGAGCCGCCTCGTTTTTAGTTGCTCCGCGAAAGCGCGACCGAATTTCGATCAGCATCGACGAATTCTTTCACACTGCCGTCGTGTTTGTAGCACGCGCAATGTAAAATACATGATGGGTTCTTACAGCGATGCAATGGAATGAATAACAAATGTCGTTACGTCTAAATCGCATGCTAATTCCGATGCGTGCGCTACCTTTACAGTAATAATTCTACAAGGCGTACACGCGATAAACAAGTTGCTTTTGAGAAATTCTGTCTTCATCGTACATGCGTGACGTCTTGCGAGCTTCAATCAAAAATTGTACGATTATATTTTAATATATTCGTGTGGTTTTCATCACTACGTCGGTGGCAACCGGTGCTAGCTAATTATAATGCCGTAACAAAGCACAATTAAAAACCGAATGCAATGTACAAATAGTGTGACAATATTTACACTGCAATTTCCGTGTACACATGAACATTTGTACATCGCTATATGTAATACATCCATAAATCACTTGTGGATAGAAATTTTTTCGATCGTAATATTTTATCGTAACGTTTCTCTGCATTCTTCAGGAGTAAGTAACGGTGGTTTTCATTATATATTATTTATATTAACTGTATTATTTACTCCTGGTCTTATCTAATAGCCACATGCTAGAGACATACGCGTCGTTGCCCTTACGAGATGATAAATTTGCTCCTAATTCGAAATTGAGGGAACCCCTACCCCCGAGAAATACAAGCACGTGAAATCCCAGCGTGAGATGAATCGAGTTTCATTAACTTTTTTCGGCCTTTTTAAATATGGCCTTGCGCGCGGCAGTGCCACACCGCACATGCTCGCTAGCTGCGTGACATTGCATGGAGACGGCAATATTGCACACGGCATCATGAGATTCTACGCATTGGAGCGCGGCGTGGGCTGTGAGAGGTGATGTGGGGATATAGCGAGTTACCATGTCTCTCGTATCCTGCCATTCGCTCTTGGGCCCAACACAGCGCTGTACGACTTTCTCTTATTCGTCTATCTAGTTTGGCGTCAATCCATCTCTTAGAGGATCCGATATTTGGAGCTTACATCGACCAAACTCTTAGAGGATCCGATATTTGGACCTCACGTCGACCAAACTCTCACGGGACCCGATATTGCGCGTCTACATGGACCGACTTCTTAGCAGATACTCGATTATGACCTTGCATAGGTCAACCTCGTAGAGATCGTTGTTTAAGTGCGTAGCTGGGAGAAATACTCCGTTTAATGTTGGAGTAGAGTTATAGTGTTTTGCTTGCCCCAAGACCTTCTCCATTCGCCACTGAGTTCACCACTCGACAACTACTCGAAAGAAACACATTCATCGCGCTGTAAAAGTAACCACGTGAAGCCTCAGGCTCCTCTCAGTACATCTCGCTGCTGCTTGGCCACCGCCGCCGCTGCCGCCGTTACACTGTGTTCATGATCTGCGTGTCGCTATCGTTCGAACCGCGCTGCGAGTGCGTCGTCGCCGCGATGGCAGCGCCACCGTCGGCGTGCCGTGTCGGCATCGGCGACACGGCCAGGTGAGAGCCGAACGTCGTCAGCTCTGTGCGGCCCTTTTCGTTGATGACGACGTGCGCGTGCCGACCGCCGCTGCCGACGACGACCAGCGACGGGTCGTTGCTCGGCACGGGCAGCCGACCGCGCAAGCGCGCGTTGACGGCGCGTCCGCAGCCCGTGAACAGCGCCATGATCTCCGATCGCATCGTGTTGTTCAGCCAACCGTAGAGCAGCGGGTTCCAGCAGGCGGAGCTCATCGCTATAGCGTGGCACACGGCCAGCGGCAGCATCGACGAGCCGTACAACAAGTCCGGACTGAAGTCGGCGATCAGATTGTAGATGTTCAGCGGCAGCCAGCTGACAGCGAACACGACCGTGATTGCTATGAGCACGTGCGTCGTCCGACTCGAGCGCCGCCGCTCCTTGTCCTTCTTCGCCTGCGACAGCGCCGACAACTTCGTCCCGGCGCACATCGAGCGCCGATGGTACTTGAGGAACATGTGTATGCGCGCGTGCGCGACGGTGACGGTGATTACGGGCAGCAGGTACTGGATGATGATGACGGCGATAGTGCAGACGGCTTTCGCCGTCAGCGGGAACAGCTCGACGCACTTGAGGTACATGACAAAGCCGAGGTCCTTCTTGCCGACCTCGTCGATGCCCGTGTAGACGACCCAGGGGATCGACATGAGGAAGCCGACGACCCAGATGACGATGATCTTGACGAGTCCGCTCGCGCCGCGCGGCTGCGACTTCGACGACGACACGATGACGTTGTAGCGATCGAGCGCGATCGCCGAAAAGCTGAACGTCGACACGAAGACGTTCGTCGCCTGAAACGTCGGCACGAGTTTGCAGAGCAGCGTGCCGAACGGCCAGGCGAGTCGGATAAGCATGATCAGTGTGAAGGGCATGCAGATGGCGCACAGCGTTAGCGCCGCGACGGACAGGTTGGCGATGTAGAGATTACGCGCCGTGCGCAGGGCCGGCGTGCGCGCGATCACGTACACGAGCAGCAGGTTGCCGACGAGGCCGAAGGCACCGAGGATCGTGTAGGCGGAGATGAGAAACATCTCGGCGAGCATCGGTAGAGGGCGCGGCGCGTCGAACTCCTGGATGATGTTCCAGAACTGGCCGTCGCTGAAGTTGGCGAAGTTGATGGCGGAGTTGTTGCTGATGTTGCTGAGGTCGTAGTTGACACTCGGCATGATGATACCGCTGGCGGGGTCGACTAGCCAATCAATCTGTCCCGGGAACGCCGACATCTTGGCGCGACGTGCGAACTTCCTCGTTCCTGGAAGAGAGAGAGAAAGAGAGAACGGTTTAGAACGACACGATGATTTCCAATCTTCATTCACGTGGACGATTACCGATGTTCGGTGGATTTCGTGGATTCTCTGTAATGTCGTTATCAAAACGATATTGACGTTATGACGCATAAAAAATAAACAATGTGTTGTGATAGTTTCGATCAAAACGATGTCTTGGTTCGTTCGTGTATAACATATAACCTGTTTGCAGCGGTTAATTAGGGGTCATGCTTCATTATTGGTTCACTTTTTCAATTCATTCCGGGTAAGTTTTGACATGAAAAAAATTGTGAGCACTGAACGGCTTTTGAGATATGTCTGATGATCCCTAAACAGATAAACAACACATGACGTCTGGCGGTCAGGTCAGCATCCAGTGTTGATTGCTCAGCATTAACCGAAATCCGACCTATAGATTTGCGAGGTTTCAATGATACTAGGCCCTGGATATGTCATACTCAGTGCATTCGCCATCTAATTCCCCAAAAGGCTAAAATATGTTGATGCTGCAATGATGGTTTATTATAATACGTTATCTAATTACAAAATTATTAAGAAAGTTGTTAACAATCACTGCCCAATTACGCCTATGATGGCACGCTAAAATATTCATCAGAGTAAAATTAGTATAATTATTTTTTGAAACAGTAAGAAGGTTGATGTGCTCTAAGCAGGCTGACGTCACAGCGTCATATAGCGTCACTCAGTTGCTTCAATTAGAAAATGTTTGAACACGTTATTGCCTTAAGAAATATGCATACTGTGGGAGATCGCTTAGTTGTGTAAGCGCGCATATTGTTACAGCCTCCCTCCAATCCCTCTATCGTACTTTCTCTCACAAGCTTTTACACGACCTGTCTCACATGTGTGTATTCTCGCAACCGATCTCACAACCCGTCTTTAAGCTTCTCCGATCAGCTTTCTCTCAAAATCTCGAACACAACCACCCTATTATCCAGACTCACAGCCTTCTCTTCTCATGGACTCTCTCTCCCCCTTTCTCTTTCTCTCTCTCGCTTTCGCATTCTCTTCTCATGGACTCTCTCTCCCCCTTTCTCTTTCTCTCTCTCGCTTTCGCATTCTCTCTCTCTCTCTCTTTCGTTCCCTCACAAAACTTTTTATTGCTATACAGTTTGTTATGATCGGTAGTTTATATCTTCTACTCGGTTGTCTGGATTGCGTAATAAAACACAAATGACGTAACATATTTTCTATGCGCTTCAAATGTACACATTTTAATATTTACAAGATTTGTTTTCGGTTCAGCGGGCGCAACAAATGTAGCCACATAGAGGGATACACGCAACACGCACCCGGCACGCGACAAGGCACTGGGACGGCCGCAACGCACGACAGCACGCAGGTCAGCAGGCAGCACGCAGGCAACGCACGCAACGCACGCACAGGCACGCACGCTTACGCGACGCACGCACGCAGCATCAAATAACATCAACAGGCCACATACATACATTGACATTACATACATACATACATACATACATACGTACATACACACGTACATACACACATACATACATACCCGCTCCCTCTCCCCACAACGCACAGACTCGAACAATCCCTATAAACGCCCACTACGGACGCCTTCCTACGGACACAGGTGCTTTCGAAAGATTACTTTTCTACTTGAAAGACATCTGACTCTGCTGTTTATGGCTTCTATATGGTCATCACATTCGTGACCTTAGCGATAGCGGTCGACGGCATACAGGCGTACAAAGGTACGCTATGCAAGCCGCCGACGGTCACAAGCAAGCAGCCTTGATATTCTGAATGCGTCGACGTGGCGTAAACAGGCCAGCCACGAAACTCTACACTTACGCCATCGAAATAAAAAAAACTCCTCCGCGCCGTTACTGTGCAGTTCCATCGATAATAGCCAATAGTAGCGACCACTTGTAGGAAGTCTCGTAGAAACTGAGGGTGCTTGCACGAGCGCTGGGTAAAATTTACAAGCTGAAGCATTTTTTGCATCGTTCTGTCGCGGACTACGCTACTCCCTATATAAACCTATCTATATATCATTTCTGCTTCTAACTATGTCCATCAGCTAAGGAGGAGAAACGTGTTAAAAATGTTATCAAGCTATGAATTCCGTAAATTACGTGCAAGCAACGACGTAGCGTTTGCGTCGCGCCAAAATTTCACGATAATATATTCTCATTTGAAGAATAACACCGCGTAACGTGTACTAACGTCAGTATAATCAGTATGATATATGCTAGAAAAATACCAAATTTAATTTAATCTCGATATATAATCATATTAATAATACATCACACACATGCATTGACGTATAGACTCTGAGAAATTATACACATGAAAGTATACGGTGCTACCGAAATCAGAAGATTGATGCATTGGTTGATATTATACGTAATTTAGGAGAAAGGGGAAGTAAGCGTAGACAGACGAGAGCGGAAATGATACATTCGAGAAAGACCGGAAAAGAAGAGGAGAGGTGCTGAAGGATGACGAAGCTGATGGATGGAGAGTGGGAAGAGGATAGCAGCTAGGAGTTAATCGCCTCTCTGTCCCCTCTATCTCCGTCTCTCCCTTCTATCTCCGTCTCTCTCTCTCTGCCCTCTCTCTCGCGCGCTCTTTCTCTTACCCCTCTCTCGCTCTATCTCCCACCTCTCTCGCCTCTCTCTCTCTTTCTCTCTCTCTCTTCATTCCCGGTGACCTTTCATTTCCGTCTCTATTCTTCTTCTAATCCCTTATTTTCATCGCAACATCTTCCCTTACTCGCCTTCTCACGCTACTTTTTTTCGTTTTAACCCAACTAAATCTGTTTTTGATTACAGAATATAGATTTTGTTAAAGATTATAGATCTGTTCATCACAATCACTATAATAGTTACATAACACACACACGCACACGCACACACACGCACACGCACACACACACGCACACGCACACACACACGCACACACACGCGCGCGCACGCACGCACGCACGCACGCACACACACACACACACACACACACACACACACGCGCACAGTATAGCCGGCAGGTATATAAGCAACGTTTACTTGATGTTAATACAATTTGCCCGCCGCACTACTAGGTCATGAAGACCGTTGATTAGTAGCATGCCGAGGGAACATATACTGCAAGCATTTCCACTTGACATTTATACGCATTATAATGTTAACATCTTACAACGCATCCCGTACAGAACTGGACACCGAACACTAGACGTTCGGATAATAGCGTCTGGCGGACAATAGCATTCACGAAACCCGGCAAATTATTTGAACGAGACAAGATAATGAGTTAATATAGCATGCGCTTTTTATCCGTCCGCTCACGTACGTGCACGGCGCTAATGAGCGCCAACCTAATACGAAAATGCTCCAAATAATTTGCGTCGAAGGATAAAGAAGACACAGACACTGCAGTACTCGCGTCTCTAAAAGATGCTCTGCAGAAGTGTTCCTCTTTACGAAGGTAATGAGGTGCCTACTTCACTATCTTAGCTGGCGAGGATGCTACTAATGACGCATTCCTAGCGATTAATGTCGGTATATTTCGGTTGTTGTTGTCGTATTTTATTACTATCGCTCCTGATCTATCACGTCTTAAATTTCTCGTGATGCGTTTTACGCTTCTAGCTTTGTGTTAATCACATTCTCGTAAACAAGAGCAATCGGAGATAGCAAACCTAAGCCACAACGTAACAGTCCCCCCATCTTGCTGGTACACCCAATATAGAGTTTGATAAAATTTTCAGAAATTTGAAAAAAAAAAAATTTTTTTTAATGAATTTTGACTGTGTCCAAAGTCTTCTCCACAAAACAAATAAACAAAATAACTAAAAAATCCTGGATCCAGATCTAGATCCGGATCACTACGAAAATCTAATCGATTGTTTGGTGTCCCAAGACCAACCCGTCCAAAAAATTTCATCAAAATCCGTCCGTAACTTTTTGAGATATCCTGTTGACAGACAAACCAACAAATCAACAAACTAACAGGGGCGAAAACATAACCTCCTTGGAGGAGGTACTGGCCCATCTTGATACGAAACAAGCTAAACTGGTACACTTAGTAGACAGTATGAAGTTCTACACATCTTCTATGATATATGCCAATAACAAACTGCCACATAAAAAATTCCACTGCGCGGTGTGAACTTGGATTGACAAATTAAATTGTCATCTGTTCATGGTATTGTCTGCTTACGTAATTCCTATGCCGGTTGCTCCCAAAATCTCCAGTTTGGTAAAAACAAGTTTTTTTTCGAAAAACGCAAAAGGCCCTATGCCATTGATAGTTTTTAGTCGTATGTCATATTTTACCAGGGGGTGCCATTCATGTCACGTGGGTGCCATATTTGTGTGGCGTATGCACTATTTGTCAGGTGGATGCCATATTTGTCCGGCGGGTACCATTATTGTCACATGGGTACCATATTTATCACGTGAGTGCTATATTTGTCGACTGGGTGCCATACTTGGCCGATAAGTGCCATATTTGTCCACTGGATGCCATATTTATCCACTGGGTGCCATATTTGTGGACTGGTGCCATATTTGTGCGGTGGGTGTCCTATTTTCCCGCTGGTTGCCATATTTGTTTACTGGTGCTATATTTGTCCGATAGGTGTCATATTTGTTCACTGGGTGCCATATTTGTCGACTGATGCCATATTTGTCCGGCGGGTATCCTATTTGCCCGCTGGTGCCATATTTGTCCGATGGATGTAATATTTGTCGCCTGGGTGCCATATTTTTTTCAGTGGGTGCCATATTTGTCCGGTGGGTGTCATATTTGTCCCCTGGGTGCCATATTATTCGGCTGGGTACCATATTTTTCCGATGGGTGTTATCTTTTTTTCTGCTAGGTGTCATATTGGACAGGTGGATGCCATATTTGTCCGGTGCCACACCGGTGAATTCAGATTCACTCGTTCGTGGGTTCGCAGGAACTAAGACAAATGACGCAACAGACGCTCCTTTTAAAACGAATTAATAATTGCGCGATCTTTTCATTAATAAGAATTGCTAACGTTTAAATGCTGACGCAACATTGCGCATGCTTACACGGAGAGAATTGAGTCGCTGCGTTGCGCAATGTATAATTTCCGATGTAATATATAATATTCCGATAATTTGGGCTCAATGTTGGAAAGTATTAAATTCAAGGGGAAATGAATTTTTTTGTGCTAACGATATAACGCAAGACATGTAAAAATTCAACTAATTACAACACATCTGGCCACGCATAATGCAAAAATACAAAGTTACTTTCTAATGTAACTGGGAATGATACTAAGGTGGGCGAACAGAAGGACGGATGGGCGGGCGAACAAACGGACGGTCAGGCGGACAGAGAGACGGACCCACAGACGGCCCGACGGAAAAATAGACAGTCCGCCAAATTCATAGACAGCCAAAAGAGATTTTCCAGGGGACGGACATACGCACGTATGTACAGCTTGACTAGGAGCGATTTCACAAAGTCGTAAAAGCTTGGCTTCTCTGAATGTCATCGCACTGTAGTTGCTGCCGTGCATGTGAATGTGACGACCACTGCCGCTGCTGCGCGGCGCGTGCTTCGGCTAACGCTCCATTAGGAGGGTTCCCAACTTTGATATCATTAATGATGAATGATTAATGATTAATGATTGATAATCCTAACCCTAACCCTAACCCTAACCCTAACCTAAATGATATAAAACCACAAACTAATATATGACCATATATATATATGTTATTATGACCATTAATGACATTAACGTTGGAAACACTCCTAATATAATGGAGTATCACCCCGTGCTTCAACCAACGTCTCCACGCTTCCCGATGTTACTAGAATACGATAGAACAGCCACCTTAAGTTAAAGGTCAAGTCGACCATTGATATGGCTGTGTGGATCAACGTCCAATTGCGCCGTTTTTCTCATCTTCTTTCTCTTACTTTCGGAATAGCTGCGAAGGAAGCGTCGGTCTGCACGGAAAGATAACGCGCACTAATTACACCGTACGGCTATGGCAAGCATTTTGTATTATAATTCGAGAAACCACGGTTCCTCGCACGAAACCAGGTTTCGTGCTCACAATACCTAGTTTCTTGCTCAAGAAACCAGGGTTCTTGCCATGAAACTAGGTTTCATGGCATGAAACCTGGTTTCTAGCCCTATAACCGCAGTTATAGCTGGAATCTTAGTTTCGTGAGCAAGAAACTAGGTTTTGGGAGCAAGAACCTAGGTTTCAGCAAGAAACCCACTTTCAACCGCGCCATTTGTATCATAACTCGAGAAACCATAGTTTCGAGCGACGAAACCAGGTTTCGTGCTCACAAAACCAGGTTTCTTGCCATGAAACTAGGTTTCATGGCATGAAACTTGGTTTCTAGCCCTATAACCGCAGTTATAGCTGGAATCTTAGTTTCTTGAGCAAGAAACTAGGTTTTGGGAGCAAGAATCTAGGTTTCATCAAGAAACCTACTTTCAACCGCGCCATTTGTATCATAATTCGAGAAACCATAGTTTCGAGCGACGAAACCAAGTTTCGTGCTCACAAAACCAGGTTTCTTGCCATGAAACTAGGTTTCATGGCATGAAACCTGGTTTCTAGCCCTATAACCGCAGTTATAGTTGGAATCTTAGTTTCTTGAGCAAGAAACTAGGTTTTGGGAGCAAGAAACCCACTTTCAACCGCGCCATTTGTATCATAATTCGAGAAACCATAGTTTCGAGCGACGAAACCTAGTTTCGTCGTTGCTAAGGCCCGTATCTAGGATTCGTAATCCCGAGCGTGACGTCAGTGAAACCTAGTGTTGCCAGTCACGTGCTTAGCACGTGCCTCCCACGCAGATAATCCGCAACTCCTGCTGTCACGCGGACACGCGTTGGTCTCCTACGTTCACGTGATATGTCCCGATGTTACGACGAGCAGAGTACAATAATCCATATGACGTCAACGTGCAATTGCGAAGCCCCCTCGATTCGAGCCACGCGTTGAACGCAATTAATCTATACTGCTCTCTGATTCACGCTATCAATTACTCAACTATGGTGGCCGAGATGGCTACGGATATTTTTATTATTTATTTTTAATTCATTTTCATTCCAAATTTATTTTTATTTCAAATTAATTTTCATTCCAAATTTATTTTTTTATGTCAAATTTATTTTCATTCCAAATTCATTTTCATTTCAAATTCATTTTCATTCCAAATTCATTTTCATTTTCATTCCAAATTTATTTTCATTCCAAATTCATTTTCATTTCAAATTAATTTTTGTTCCAAATTTATTTTCATTCCAAATTCATTTTCATTTCAAATTCATTTTCATTCCAAATTCATTTTCTTTCCCATTCCAAATTCATTTTCATTCCAAATTAATTTGCGAGAATTGACCGAGATGGCTACGGATATTGGTGGGCGGAGTGACGTCACTTCCCCTAAGTGAGACCCGACTCAACAAACCTTTAAAACAAGAGAACAAACGCCATTTGTAAATGTGTTGTTTTGGTTTATGATCGGTAGATAAGTAAGTTTTTCTGATGTATATTCCATGAAAAACACACATTTTACTCATTAATATAACATATAATATCACTATAATTGCAGATCTTTGTGTAAATGTGTTATTTTTCATCTCCATATTAAAGTTACTCGCGAAATGGCCGCCTCCGGCGGCCATATTCGCTCGTTACGCTGATGAGACTACGATGATTTCTCTAAATCCCGGCCCGATTCATAGTAATCTCTTAGTAAAATATTGACTTGATACGAAGACAATAATACAAGAATCTTGTTACTAACATAAAGTTTTCTGTCCCGGTATTTTCATTTCTATATAAAACACTTTGTACACACGTTCTAATCCATTGTTTTTCTCTTCAATATATATTTTTCGCTAATATAATATACGGAACCCGCTTAATACGATTATTTTTCTTTGGCCCGTCAGTTTCGTAGTAACGGGGTGCGACTGTAGTAATGAATAGTAGTAATTGAATGAGGAGTTTATGCTTTGCAGTAAATGTATCTATTTGTGAACAATTTAACGCTACTAAAGTTCTTAATTATACATATAAACCTATATAAAATACCTTGTACACATGCACCTTGTAATCCATAACTTTTTCTTTGTTAATTCGCGGCTAATATATGTTGAAGTGGTTAATACGAAACCCGCGTAATACAATTATTTTTCTTTAGCCCGTCAGTTTTCTACTAACGGGGTTTGACTGTAGTAATGATTCTTGGAAAAATGTAAGCAAACGCTTCGCAGTAATGGTTTATATTCTCCGCACGTAGTGTAGCGGAACGGGTTGTTTTCGCGCCGTTTGTGTGTTTGTGTGTGTGTGTGTGTGTGTGTGTGTGTGTGTGTGTGTGTGTGTGTGTGTGTGTGTGTGTGTGGTGTGTGTTTGTGTGCGGTGTGCGTGTGCGTGGTCGTGTGCTGTGCAACGCACATGTTTGATTTGGATTTTTGTTGAATTTTTCTCGAAAAAACATTGAACTCCCATGTTGCCCCCTACAATCATTGGTGCAATAGTTGTATAGATAAATATATAATACTAAATAGATAGATAGATTAGATAGCATAGATAAACTAGATGATAAGATGAATAGATGATGATACGATAGATATGATAGATAGATAGATAGATGATACGATAGATAGAAGATAGATATGCGCTGAGTGACGGAACGTGCCAGATGGGGGAGGACTTACTTCCACAGCCAGTGCGTGTGCCCGTGGGAATCCACTGCAAGGAGTTACGTAGACTGAACTACTGTATTCCTTAGCCTGTGGTTGGGCCGTGTTTGGTAGATGCTAGCCGCCACACTAATCCGACCCCGAGCGCGATTTGAAGGCTTAGCGATTGGAAGTCGAGATGTTCTAAGGTTTGGCGTGCGGGAGATTAAGATTAGGCTCGGCGGAGGTTCATTTTGGCCCGATTCGAATTTTGAATCGGGAGCAGATCGGTCGGATAGTGTCGAGGGCTTACGACGCGACTCGATAGTGTTGCGTGGCCATCCGACCCGATGCGACGAGCGCTGAAGAAATTGTACCAAAAAAATCACAGAGCTGGCCATGGGAACCGCATTCGAATGGAATGGCAATTCGAAACCATGGAAACACTCCCTGATGCTTAGTATCACGCTAAATCCGCTTGGACGTCCACGAGAGTGGCCATGTGCTTTGCGTCAAACTTTGCAGTCGGACAGTGTGCGGTGGCGCCTCCGCGATCGATCGGATTCGGTCGGATAGCTGTGGGCGGGGGCTTCGTGACTGGGCACAGTGCAAATCGGAATAGTGTGCGGGCTAAGCATACAGTCTACAGCCAGCGGCAACCTAGCGGAAGTGAACTGCATCGTGGCATGTTTTCCCAGGGAATTTTCCATGAGTTTGCTAAATATGTTTTTTTAAACATTTACCCAATAAATAACAAAAAGCAAAGTGTTAAATCGAACCTGATGCGTAGGAATAAAGGCACAAAAATCTCAGCCGGATTCGTGCAGCGCGCCTAAAAGTTATGCAGGAACAAACAGAACGACACTACTGAAATTATTATATAGATAGATGAGAGGGCTGGGCTCTCGTAATACTACACTACGATACGTACGAATGTACTCGTACTATAGCCTTTCGCTTCGACACAGTGATCGTGTGTGTGAGTGCATGCGTGTGCCTTTGCTGTCTGCGCGCCGTGCGCCTATGCGGTGCGTGCGCGACGTGTGTGTGGGTGTGCGTGTGGTGCGCCGCCGTGTCCTATGCTGTGTTAACAGCCTTTGGTTGCTCTTAGCAAGCACTACGGACGCGATAATACCACCACATGTACATACATTATCACACACATACATACATACACACGCACGCACGCACGCCACGGTACCAGCTACACGCACCTGACGCACACGCCACACGCAATACGCCACACGCACGCGCCACACGACACGCCGGGCGCACACGCACACGCATAGGCCACACGGCGCACACACACGCAAAGGCACACGTACGCACACGCACACGCAACACGCACACGTCACCGACAGCCAACGGTCACTGACGCACATATACCGCTGGCGCGCACCAGCACGACGCATAGGCACAACAGGCGCGCACATAACGAAAGGCACACGCACACACACCACGCCTCCTGCGACGGCAGCGAAGCGGCTATAGTACGAGTACATTTGCGTACGTAATAATTATGTAGTATTACGAGAGCGAGACCCTCTCATTAACTTTAGATGAAGATGAAATACACTTACACTAACTCGTGTGCGTGGTGCGTGTGCGCTCCCGTGTGTGGTTGTGTGTGGTGTGTGTGTGTGTGTGTGTGGTGTGTATGTGGGGTGTGCTGTGTGTGTGTGGTGTGTGTGTCGTGTGTGTGGTGTGGTGTGTGTGTGTGTGTGTGTGTGTGTGTGTGTGTGTGTGTGTGTGTGTGTGTGTGTGTGTGTGTCTGTCTGTTTGTCTGTCTGTCTGTGTCTGTGTATGTGTTTGTGTCTGTGTTTATTGTGTGCGAGCGAGCGAGCGTGGGTGCGTGTTTATGTACATCCGTGTGTGTCGTGTTGTGTATGTGTGTGTGTGTGCGTGTGTTATTTTCACGTGTGATGTGGTTATCGCGTCCTCGTGTTGCTATCAGCAACCAAACGCCTCTTTAACACACGCATAGGCACACGGCGCGCACACACGCACACGCACACACACACACACACACACACGCGCGCACGCATACGCATAGGCACACGGCGCGCACACACGATCCTGTGACGGAGCGAAGGGCTATAGTACGAGTACATTCGTACGTATGTAGTATTACGAGACCCCAGCCCCTCTCATAACTTTAATATGGAGATGAAAATAACACATTTACACAAAGAATTGCAATTATAGTGATATTATTATTATGTTATATTAATGAGTAAAATTTGTGTTTTTCATGGAATATACATCAGAAAAACTTACTTATGACACGTGACCACTATTACATCACTTCCGGTTCATTACCCTGTTAGGCTAAAGGATGTGACGCGTCATCGGCCGACCAATCGGCGGGCCGCCGACTGCGCGACTGTTTTTCAGGCACAAATGTGGTGTCGGTTAGTAAATTCGCGATATTTTTTTAAAACGCCGGACAACATATGTCATAACTCTAATAGTGCACAGCTGAAGTACATGGCTACCTAGCTTTAATATTTCCACTCGGCCGAAAACGGTCGAAATACTATTTTTCAGCTCCTGAAATTCAATTCTTAAGTATAGGGTCCTATGGAGGATTTAATAGTGGTCTGTTCTCTGTCACGCTGAAAAAATGTTTCCGGAAATTTTCACATTTTCAAATATTAATACCTGCGAGTGCGGGGCAGTTAATTTTCACTCATCTTCTCGTGCCTAATGCTGTGCAGAAAGTCGTAGAGTGATATTTATTGTGTAGATTGCGCTAAAGTTGGACTCGGAGACGTTAATGTGTAAGTTGAGAGTAAATCTGGCGACAGGTTTGTAGTGAAAGAACAGCACATTAGCAAATAGAAACTTTTGATTGCAAATAACGAATGCATTCTAGTTCGTAATACTAACTGTACTTAAGCCCAGCTCTCGGTCAAATTTTAGTCATGGCAATACTAGTCTTAACCCTATACCTAACCTTTGTTACTCTTTCTCCCCCCACCCCCTAACACACACACACACACACACACACACACACACACACACACACACACACACACACACACACACAC
>NW_014577335.1:208991-211316 GCF_000485595.1 Priapulus caudatus | reverse complement strand
CACAGACGCAGCACGCACACACACACACACACGCACACACACACACACACACACACGCGCGCACCCGCACGCACAGACGCAGCACGCACACACACACACGCGCACACACACACACACACACACACACACACACACACACACACACACACACAGACAGACACAGTCGAAGGTCCCTGCCACAGTCGAAGGTCCCTGCTTTCGTTAAATCTCATTGTCGCGGCTAATAGTCTGCGAATAGTCCTGCTATTGCTAAATTCTACTGCTAAGACGTTGTACTTGTATCATTGTATTAGGTTTTCTTTCAAATTCTGTCATTGAATGTCAATCCTATGATATTTTGAGGGAGCTGAGGTCGCATGATCGTATGATTGCCAGTCGTTGCATATCTACCACCTAAGGAGGCCTATAGGAATCGCTATCGGCACGCAGCGTAAATATCGGCATAAAGAGACACTGCGAATTCAAGAATGATGCTTGGGTAACAATTTTTATACAACATTCGTGTCTGCCACGAATTAATTAGCATTGTTTATTGCGTGACAAGTGGCTTTCATGGCTACACTGAACACTCCGTGGCCCAGTATTTGTCCATCTGCCTGTCTGTTGCACCCATTCAAGCACCAGCCAGAATAATTTTGCATGAGTGACAGCCTTGAAATGAACTTGCCCCAAATGTATTGTTTTATTAGAACAAGTCTTCATATAAAAACAGTCCTTTATGTCGATCACTTTGCCAATAGTGTCTATCCGCAGCAATGTAGAACAATGAAAGCGATGATTTTTGTTGGGTGAAACAAATTGGATTCGCCTAGTCTCCAAAACTGACTGTCGCCTTTGCACAAATTCTATTCCAAATGAAGCGTAAATGCCTATTCTTGAGATATGATAAAAAAATCCATCCAGCCATCATTGTTGGAGCGCGTAAATAGAACGTCTACCAATAGCACTATGATGTGATAGCGCCACCTGGTGTACAATTCCCACAGCTGCTTCAATCGATATAAAAAAATAACCGATTGCTTCCGAGTGCTAATTTTTGGCGTAGCAGACAACAAGACATGTCGCGTTCGTTTAGCATCAAATTTGACAAAAAAGCCCTTTTATTTTCAGAAAAATGTTTAATCCAATGCAAAATTTGACCCGTTTTTTATGTCCGATTATGTGGCATTCTAAATTACCGAGAAATCGTATTCGACGTGCGATTTTAAAATTTTTTTTTTATTGATCACATAGAATATCAGGTTTTGCATAGGTGAATGTAATTTTATTCAATGTAAATCATTCTATTCAACTCTAGCGACTACTCGAACTATGCACCGACTTGGCATTCCGCAAAGCAGACGGGCACCGGAATTGCCTTGAATCCGGGAGGGTGGGGTCGAAGAAATCGCCAAAACTCAAAAACCGAACAGCGAATTAAACAAAAATGTTGTACCCGTGTGCAGCGGTGTTTGTCGGAACGAATTTTATTGTGTTTGACAGATTCTAAGAAAAAAACGTTTCTATACAGACACGTGACCACTATTAAATCACTTCCGGTTCATTACCCTGTTAGGTTAGAGGATGTGACGCATCATCGGCCGACCAATCGGCGGGCCTGCAGCTCGTGCAATAAAGCTGACGTGATGTTTTGTGGTTGCATTATTTAGGCTGGCTATCGTGTGTGACAATGACATGCACATGGAGATGGGTGGATGGTTACTTGTAATTTAAAACGAATTCTTTCAATGTATGGCCCCTATCCGACTGCGTGACTGTTTTTCAGGCACAAATGTGGTGTTGGTTAGTAAATTCGCGATATTTTTTTAAAACGCCAGACAACATATGTCATAACTCTAATGGTGAACAGCTGAAGTACATGGCTACCTAGCTTTAATATTTTCACTCGGCCGAAAACGGTCGAAATACTATTTTTCATCTCCTGAAATTCAATTCTTAAGTATAGGATCCTATGGATGATTTAATAGTGGTCTGTTCTCTTATCTACCGATCATAAACCAAAACAACACATTTACAAATGACGTTTGTTCTCTTGTTTTGAAGGTTTGTTGAGTCCATAGAGGGGAAGTGACGTCACTCCGCCCCCACCAATATCCATAGCCATCTCGGCCACCGCGATTTGTTCTCGCAAATAAATTTGGAATGAAAATGAATTTGAAATAAAAAAGGATTTGAAATGAAAGTGAATTTGGAATGAAAATGTATTTGGAATGGGAATGAAAATGTATTTGGAATGGGAATGAAAATGTATTTGGAATAAAAATGTATTTGAAATAAAAATGAATTTGGAATGAAAATGAATTTGGAATGAAAATGAATTTGAAA
>NW_014577335.1:192905-204788 GCF_000485595.1 Priapulus caudatus | reverse complement strand
CGTATCTCTGTCGAACAGCTCTAGAATTCATCATAACGATCTGCTCATCTATAGGCAACAATTCAACCCCTCCTCGCGTCTACAAACCAAAAAAAATCAGCGAACTATACTATGGGGGTTTAGCTCGTGTATCGGTCATTACCTTATTTCTTCAACGGTGATGTCTAAGTGAACTAATGGGAAATAATCATTATTTACCATACGCAAGAAGTCTGTACGTAGCAAAATATGCTATACAAACAGACGGGTATATTTCTTCCAATCAAACAACTGAATTAATTCAACCGTGTATACATTGTACCCGTGCGTCGTCACGAAATAGTTGGAGTAGCCCTCACTTGAACTCCTTTTCACCAAAAGCGAGTAAACGTAAACAAATAATTTAGAATCCATGTCCCACAGAGCTCTCAGCTTATCTTTATAGGAATAAATAAACAAGAGCCACTCCTGGTGTTATGACACGACGGTCGTCATCGTATACTAGACGAGATCAAGAGCGATAATCTTGTATTGCTACACGCGCAGCAGCAAAGCCAAGCAGCAGGCAACTCAACACAGACGTACGCAGCAAGCAATAGGCAGGCTCAACACACGAGTATTTTGCTTACGCTCCATACTACACAGTCTCGTGTATTCCGATCAATACAACGCCATATGCGCGACGACGATGGCGAGTTTTCAGGACCCTGACAAAACCATAGACATAGCCTATTAATAGATCATTCGCAACTCCAAATTTCATCAGAACGCGTAGATCGACAAATGGTCACATCTGGCTGCGCTCCGCGTCAGAAGCACCCAAGTAGTTATAACATTAGTACATATATACATATACACACACACACACACATATATATATATATATATTATATATATATATATATTATAACATAGTAGTTATACAAAATCATACTCTTATTATTATGTATTATCTACATATAGCGCTGCGATAAGCAATGAGAAAGTACCTTGATATCCTACCGGATCTGCGAGGTCGGGGTTCTTCGCAGACTAGCGACAAACACGACAAACACTCGTATATGGTTGACAAAGTTTGGAATGATACGATTCTTGAAGAATGATATTCCGAGTACAGGTTAATATCAATATCGTCCTGTCAACATTTCACGTTTCATGATCACGTAAGATATTTTTCCTTGTGCAATTAATGGTTACATTTTCAATATTATAGCAAGCCATGCTTGTAGTTGTATTGCACTATATAATCATTATCGTAGATGAACGAAGTCCTATCACAAATATAGGTATCGTTTTAATAAAATGGGCAGGTTCTAATGAAACTGCGCTAAATCTTTTCGCCCATTTTAGCCACGCATGTGTTTATCGTTACTCAACTCTTGGTATTATGCGCAGTAGCGTAGCATGCCGGATCGTTATGAGTTGTGATTCAAGTGCACATATACTTAAAATGCACATAAACTATTTAACACGACGCCTCTCGAGGAACATTCGCCAATTAATGCTTCACATCAATGCCCACACACCTCATGTATATTTATATGGTGAGAATTCTATTATCGAATCCAACAGCGCGCTACTAAAGCGTAAAATCGCTATGATGTATTAACGTAGCCGCTGGTAAAAAGCCTCTAGTAAATTAAGCGGGACTAAGAATTGAGTTCATTTCGCGAGAGAGGACAAAATTAGGAAATCGTGCGGCGAATTCAGAGTAGCAGCAAACACCTATGATTTAAGATATTTGACTTGATGTAGAGCGATTCTATACAAAAGGTGGTGCGCTCGTCTTCATGACGTCACGCTGTGGACGTTCTTGTGTCGAAGCATTGCTGACAACCTGCAGTTCATACGTGACTATATGCAGTGTATTGATTTTTTGATATAGAGAAAAATATTAAAGTTTTATTAGATTTTCTCTCTAGAAAATATAATAAAAGACCAAATGCATTTGCTACTAAAAGCTGCAGAAAAGTCCAATGCGTTTCCTACGAAGTCCGGACACGTGCATACGAGCTCATTTTTGTTAACTGTATCTATAGCAATATATCGCTACGTAGTGGATTGAAATTCATGTTATCATAGCAGTTAAAGATAGTTAAGGAAGAATAAAATACAAGTAAAGGGGGTCCAAGCGCTTTTACGAGAACAATGTGGATAAATCTATAATAAATTTTTTCGGTCTGACCACGTCCAGTGCAGTAAACAACGAAAATGTATGCGCGATGTTCGCGGTTGAGTTATATACGATACCATCAGATGCAGACGATGCAGCAAGCATGGCGGAATTTAAATTCTCATGTCAATGTTAGAGTCATGTCACGCTCAGCAAAGCCTCCGATGAGGCGCCGAATAGCGTTTCATTATAGAAGCTTGATGACCACAGTACTAAGAATCGCGTGAGCAGGCAGCTTAACTGTTTAACTTTCGTTAGCCCTAGACATCAGCAGCAGTTGATCTCTAGCGAAAAATTCCCACTCATTACTACGCCACGAGTCGACTTAGACGTCCCATAAAGGCAGGGTAGGGAAAAACCCCATGTGATTCCCGACTAACATAAAAATTGCCTCCGGTAAAGGGTCTCTCAGTATTACCCGTGCGTCGTTTCACTGATAATAGCTTCTTTTTGCAAGCACGCAAGTTTATAAAGATGCGCGGGCGACTGAACCGTCATTAGCCTTTGAAGACAGAGAAAGAGAGAAAGAGAAAGAGAGAGAGAGAAAGACGAGAAGAGAAGAGAGCGGTAGAAAGTGAGAGGACTAGACAGAGAGAAAGAGAGAGAAAGTGAGAGGGGGGGGGGTGAGAGCAAAGATAGATAGATAGATAGATAGACAGATAAACAGACAGACAAATGAATTTGAAATGAAAATGAATTTGTAATGAAAATGAATTAAAAATAAATAATAAAAATATCCGTAGCCATCTCGGCCACCATACTCAACGGACGAAAAACACTGGTGCTGCGATATCGGATTAAAATGGGAGAAAATTTTCCAAGGGCGTAAGTAACGTCGCGCGCAATTCCACGATGCAGAACTCGCGCCAGAAGACCCACAGAAAACGCATCGCCAATGCGGCGAACATGAAACGATGCGTTCGCGGTCTGTTTCTCCTGTACGCTGCCTCTTTTGACTTCACACAGTGCGAAGTACATGAGAGTCAATCTACATCTGAGCTTCTTCAACTCTGAAGCCTGCCACGCTGCAATGAACTCTCCCTGCCGACTCGCAACGAAAAGACATTGGGGGACCGAGTGTTATTATCGGGGAGCGAGTATTCATGAAAATGGATCTCACGAAATCTAAACTTGCATGGATGGCTTGTTTAGCACACGGAGGCGTTCCCCGGCCCGGCGGCGAATTTGGCGCACGTCTCCACTGCGGTCAGCGCTTCATACTTGAACATCCCCGCGGTCGCGTGCGCATATCCCACGGAACTGCGCGTCTCATCCGCGCGCAGCGCTCAGGATCAACAGCAAAGCTGTGCCACGCAATCTTTTATCATGTCTTTCTGGATGTAGCCTGCATGTGTTGGTGGCTTGTAAAAATATAAGGATAAAAAAGGTAGCGCTCGCCTAGCACTGCACATTGTATCACATATAGTCATTCTAACCGTGGCATATGGTAAGCCACTGTACCCACTGCAATACCACGGGTTACACGAGAGATGCGCCATTGAAAAATTGACTGTATCACGAAATTTCGTCACGTAACTTCTTTTTCAGTTACTTGCCTTGCAATGACGTCCATTATATAAATGCAGATGCATTGCTACAGAAATTTCCTCGTCCAAATAAGTCAACACAAGCACGCATAAGAGAAAATTTAAGATTTTAAACAC
Source organism: Priapulus caudatus (assembly GCF_000485595.1). Lineage (NCBI taxonomy): Eukaryota > Metazoa > Priapulida > Priapulimorpha > Priapulimorphida > Priapulidae > Priapulus > Priapulus caudatus. The sequence goes on along the minus strand of NW_014577335.1, from coordinate 200,972 downwards.
ATATGAATACAATGCATGGTAGCAAATGCGGTATGAAACCCACAAAATATGAATGATTATTACGGTGATTTATAATTTTTTTTGGCGATTTATTTTCTTTAATAATTTAAAAATAATAACGACCTTACGAACCGTAGGCCTACTGCAAATCCGCATGGACGCCTCCCGAGTGTTCGTTACGAGGAGGATTAATAATTTACTGTATTGTTTCACACTATAGTTTCACATATATGATTACAATTAACTCGCCAGTTTCCATTCGTCAGTAATGTGATTATACGACATTATTATTACAGTTCAATTTGTAAGAATGACTGCTAGACGTGTCATTTCCTAATTGAATAAATCAGACAATATGGCAGCGCGTAATGCGGTCTGGCATAGGTATCGCGCGGAGTCATGATTACGCGAAATACAATTTATTTTAAATTGCAGGCGAGCGGAGATCTAATTTGTGAGACGTTAATGCTGAAATCATGCTACGAATATTTTCAAATTATTTCTCAGGTCAAATAACGGTCGACTAAGCTTGCATGGTTGTACGTAGCCTCGCGCCCAGGCACATCCATTTCATCGGCGCATTTTGATAAAAAATAAATATCTAATCTAGTTATGTACGACAGCGCATCTCGCATTCAGCGTTTTTTACAGACCCACTCCGCGATACTGCAGAACCGAACAACGCGATTCAAGTCTTACTTTGTTACCTCTATTTACTAATCTGGTTTTGCGAAAGCAATCTAACCGGCTTCCGTGCGAGTATTTTGAGTTTCTCCAGGCGCCTTACAGCCGCATACGTCCCAAATGATGTCTAGGCGGAAATTTCAGTCAGCGCGCGAGCAAGCCGCCATCTTGTATGTTTGTAGTCCGGTCAGGTGACAGTTGAATACCCCCTTCCGCGGATAATTGCCTCCTTGTTGCTTTACCTCGCTAATTCTCGCCGTGCAATGACGTACGTCTCTCTTTCTCTCTCTAATACCATTATATATATATATATAATGCCGTCTTCGTGGGTGCAGCGACCACAATAGAGTTGAAGAATTCGATATAGTCGTAAGAAGACAAAGTAGGCAACTCGACGAGGTCAGGCCTCGTCGTCGGAAATTACGGTGCAAGCCGGCGACAGATACCCCGTCACTATCGTGACTTCGTCGTGTCTGCTGCCCAAAAACGAACGACGTCTCCATCCTCGCATGCAGGCTGTCACACACGTACGCACCGCGACAACACTCGACTCGTTTTCCCCTCTCCGCGCTGCGAGTCTTGCTTTAGAAATATAGGTGTCGATATGTGAATGCTAGCAGGAGCAAGGACTCGTGAAGCGCTGCGGTACGTCGGCATCGGCACAGAATCAGCCGAGATCAGTACGTAATGCATCAACGCCACCATATGCGGCGCCGTACGCCACAACACACACACAGTGCAGTGCAAACCATATATATATATATCGATGGCGCAATGTGTAGGGTAATTAAACGCAACATATATATATATATATATATATATATATATATATTCGTGTGCGTGTGCGTGTGCGTGTGCGTGTGCGTGTGCGTGTGCGTGCGCGTGTGCGTGTGCGTGTGCGTGTGCGTGTGCGTGTGCGTGTGCAACGCACATTTTGATTTGGATTTTGTTGAATTTTCTCGAAAAAACATTGACTCCATGTTGCCCCCACAATCATATGTGCAATAGTTGTATAATAAATATATATATAAATAGATAGATAGATAGATAGATAGATAGATAGATAGATAGATAGATAGATAGATAGATAGATAGATAGATAGATAGAAAAATAGATAGATAGATAGATAGATAGATAGATAGATAGATAGATAGATAGATAGATAGATAGATAGATATGCGCTGAGTGCGAACGTGCAGATGGGGGAGGACTTAATTCCACAGCCAGTGCGTGTGCCCTGGCGAATCCACTGCAAGGTTACGTGACTAACTACTGTATTCCTTAGCCTGTGGTTGCGTGTTTGTAAGTCTACAGCCAGCGCACCTAGCGGAAGTGAACTGCAACGTGCATGTTTTCCAGGGAGATTTTCCATTAGATTTGCTAAATATGTTTTTTTAAACATTTAACCCAATAAATAACAAAAAGCAAAGTGTTAGAATCGAACCTGATGCGTAGGAATAAAGCACAAAAAATCTCAGCCGGATTCGTGCACGCGCCTAAAAGTTATGCAGGAACAAACAGAACGACACTACTGAAATTATTATATAGATGAGAGGGCCTGGGCTCTCGTAATACTACATACGATACGTACGAATGTACTCGTACTATAGCCTTTCGCTTCGACACAGGATCGTGTGTGTGTGAGTGCATGCGTGTGCCTTTGCGTGTCTGCGCGCCGTGCGCCTATGCGTGTGCGTGCGCGCGTGTGTGTGCGTGTGCGTGTGTGCGCGCCGTGTGTCTATGCGTGTGTTAAACAGGCATTTGGTTGCTGTTAGCAACACTAGGACGCGATAACCACATCACATGTACATACATTACACACACATACATACATACACACGCACGCACGCACGCACGCACGTACGCACTCACGCACACGCACACGCATAGGCACACGGCGCACACACACGCAAAGGCACACGTACGCACACGCACACGCACACGCACACGCCCACGCCCACGCCCACGCACACGCCCACGCACACGCCCACGCACACGCCCACGCACACGCACACGCACACGCACACTACCAGTTGTCTAACAAACCTTTGTCTTTGTGACTTATTTAACTTTACCTGCCTTCTACGTCCTTACAGAGATATTCCTTTTTATACTAGATCACGGGGGATACATGTAGTTGGCGACAACTGCTCGTTTCTAGTTTTATACTGGAAAAGCCTCAGATACTGGTGCATTAGGTCACACCGCCGTATGTACGAGTGTTAACTATCGTTTAATAACGAGTGTAAGTAATGTTGATTAAATGACAGGCCACGAAGCTTCGAGACCTGCCATAGCGCCGACGAGCTTTCAATGTATTATTGATGCTGTCATCGACCACACGGATGCGCCAAACCCGTCAGGAGCCGTGAAAGAAAGGCCCGTTTTTCATCAAGCTGGAATAGACTTGCTACGTGGACGTGAGAGGACTGTCTGAGGAACCCAGTCTTCGTTAGTCTATAGGGAAAAAGAAGCTTATTCTACGCTAACAATGTCTCCCTAGAGTCGCCGCCAACCGAATTAACTGACTACACGTCAACTCGACCTAGCTTCACAATATTTTAAGAGGACGAAGCCCAAGTGCAAGCATTTGTGCTTGCACGCGCAAGATTGCAAGATTCACGAATTATTCCTTCCTGATTCCATCGGAACGCAAGACGCATTCTCATCAGAGATTGCGAACTTTGTCTCGTCTGCTACCACTATACACACACGCGCGCGCACGCACACACACACACACGCGCGCGCACACACACACACACACACACACACGCGCGCGCACACACACACACACACGCACGCGCGCGCGCGCGCGCACGCACACACGCACGCACAAACATTTGAACGTAATTTCACTACAGGAAGAAAATAAATCAGCAAAAAATATGTCTCTTGCTGGTCTCTAGAGAGGCAAATGGACTAGCGCTGTTAAGGCCTATTTAAGTCCTATTTACACGATGCGTCCTAGACGTACGACCTAGACGTACGTCTAGGACGTAGGGCCTACGTCTAAAACGCACCGTGTATGACAATGCAAATGTATGACCCTTGCGATATCGGATGCACAGGACGGATGTTCTAATTTCTTCCGACATTGCGTTTGCATTGTCATACACGGTGTACGTCCTAGACGTACGTCTAGGACGCATCGTGTAAATAGGTCTTTAATGTCACTAAGGAAACGTGTCATAGGAGGCACGCGTACAATTAATGTTAGCGTTATGAGACAAACGGGTAAGTAATACAATAGATATATAGCTGTCGGAATAGGCTCACGTATGGCGGTATTAGAATCAGGCATTCATCGCTCATGTTAGATCTTTGCGTTAAATATTACGCGTTAGAGTAAGTGGCTTAGCCACGTTGCGCAGGCAAATTAATTCCAAGACAATATTTCAGCTCAATCGTTTAAATTATTAAAATAAATTATTTTATTATGTTTATGCGAACGTGTTGATGCGTACACGGCCGCGCCCACCCACGCTCCAGCGATCGCATACATGCACGCACGCAGTCTCCCCTCTCAATTTCTTTGTTTGTATCTAGGTTCTCTAACAATTTCTCTCACGCACACAATATACAAATTATTATTGCCGGACTGTGAGGGCAAAATGGGCTTTTGTGGACCGAGAATGTTCACGTTTCCCTACTACGGGGTTCGGAGGTGTCAATGAGTTTCGAGGTCTACAAAGGTCCATGTTACCCAAGCAATCAGGTTGTGAAAATGACCAGTGCATAAAGGAGTGTGTTATGAGTAAAATTAGTTGTAAATAACACTAAAGACTTGTGCCCATGATACAGTAGAAATTCGCGTATACTTACCTTAATGCAGACATGCGTAACGCAATAGACATGCATTCAAACATTTCATTAAACATTTAATATCCTTCGCCCATAATCAACTTTCTTATACATGATCACAGTCATGAGAGATAGAATGAAATGTACGCAGTTTGGTGCGAAAACCTCTGCCATAAGAATAAACCGTACCCACTGTCTCTCTAAATGATCAAAAAATGCCACTAACATACGGACAATATAACACATAAACAAAGTTTTTTTCTCCGTTATCTTAACGTTTTACCGGGTCTGCTATACTGTCCTCTTTCCACAGAGACGTTGTTTTGCAGCACAACGTGATAATCAATAGATCACCCGAATAATCACCAGTGGCGACAGCAGTCTTCATGCTAGCTGGCAGAACTGCTCGGTGCGCAACATCGGTAGAGCAACGGGCTTTATTGTTTTATTTTTCGTTGCACGCGACCTGCTCTCTTAAATTAGTACGCAGTATTGTTTTACAGCCATATGACAAGATATAGGTGTGTACATGCCTGTAGTGCTCACGGTTGATCACGCCTCTATTCACACACGCGGGAATATTATAGTATAGTATATCTGTAGGCACGGTGGAGCTATTAACTAGGTCAGGTGGTATGCGCTCGTACACTAAAAATCCGCCCAATGATTTATACGCTAATTGGATATAATAACGCGACACCGTACTCGCCGCCGCAGCAAACATGTCGCCACCGTCGCCCAGCCAGGAAGCTGAATTGACGGTGGATTGAGGATTGGGATTGACTGGTTGGTTGAGTGATTACTCTGCGATCAAAGGACACGAAGCTAGGGCGCAGAAAGTGATGCTATAATATAAGGGCAAACTCTCACGTGGTGTAACGAGCGCACACTCGTGCTCACACTCCGTCTCTCTTGTGAGTAATGAACATGCCGCGCGTAAGAAACGCCGATGCTTAAATACGTTAGCTATTATTACGACCTCAGGTTGGCATGTTCTTCACGTACGTGTCGCCCCACTCATAGCCGAAAACCTTCCAGTGCGTTAATAGCAAAGAGCTTTGGATACCGAGGAATCGATATTTTAGTTTGTTGCTTACAGAACGCGGCATTGTGGACACCTACGCCTCGAATATAAATGATTCCGCAAGAAAAATCATTGATGATATTCTAGTTGTTATGTGCTGTTACTTACTGCTTTTATGTGTGGAAGTATATATATATATATGTATATATATATATACATATATATATATATACTTATACATATACATATACATATACATATACATATACATATACATATACATATACATATATATACAAATACATATACATATACATATACATATACATATACATATACATATACATATACATATACATATACATATACATATACATATACATATACATATACATATACATATACATATACATATACACACATATACATATACACACATATAAATTTAAATTCGAGACATATTACCGACTCTTTCCTTATTATAATTTATAGTCGATCTTCAAATTACCGCGTCAGTGTCCATCCACAATACTACCCTAAGCCGCGTGAGAGCAAATTAAAACCCGGCGATCTTCCGGCGCAAATGGAGAGGCATTTACTTGCGTATTGCATGGCACGTAACACTAGGCACGTGCGCTCGAACGTCGGCACAATCGTTCAAAAGCTTGATTATCCAGTTAGTTTGGTACGCTAATAAAATAACGTAATTTTTACTTTGAAACGACTTTTGTCCATGCCAGCCGTAACAAGATGCGAGCGACGGGCAAAGGATAATGCGCTCCTTTGAAAACATACGATGACCGAAAATGGGAACAATCACAAAGACAATTGAAACGCAAAAAACATCATCGCCTCTCGTACGCCGGAAATCGTAAATTAATTATCGTTTCTTTTGACTACAGCTAGTAAGGGGGAGGGTTCCTCTGATGGTTCCTGAGTGGATGTCTTTGTATCGAGAAGAACAGACGCGCGGTAAAAGTACGTGTTCGTGCATCTAAAGTAATTCCGCGATCATTAAAAATAAGAGCTGTTCGCAATTTTAAATTAAATATTCTGCGAAAGTCGAAGTCCAGGCAGCCAAAGCTCTACAATTAACGATTAACGGAAAATGCCAGCCTACATGCATAACCATCGTTGATGGAATGCCTAAGGAACCTCACTAATTGCACTCACAAATAAAACCGAACGTATTGTCGCATTTATTATATGACCTACGACATCGGCTAAAGGGCGATGGGCGCGATTTGCATCTACATTATGCAGGAGAACAACTTTCGTCCTTTCCCCTGCGAGCCATGACAAAAATAAATCTATCACTGTAAACGCGGAAGAAGTGACGCAATTATCGGCTTACTTGTGCAGTCAGCGCACGGATCGAGTAGAGATTGCGGTCCGTAATGGCCTAATCCGCTTTCCTAGCGAACTCAACGGTCCCGTTTTTTGTCTATTAGCGGTTAGATTAAATAGCTCTCTACAAATCCAGCGGAGCCGGTGCGCAACTTAAATAGCCTACGCCGCTACGTTGTTCGCGAGACGGGGCACTCGTCACTATTCGATACACGGTTTCTCGGTGTAATATCACTATATAGTCGATATGCGCTGGCTACTGTCTCGTGCCCAGGAGTGATAAACCTGCTACATGTGCATATTCGAGATCCACATTCTTAACCTAATCGGTGCACGATGATCACGCGTGATTACGTGGACAAAATGGCGCGCGAAATGTCCGTTGTTTTCGCCCCGCGTGGTTATCACGAACCAACTGGATTCATGTGAATTAGTGTAAAACAGGCACGCACGTTTATGTGCGCCCGGAGCCACTGCTGGTCAAATTAGCACAGATGCATCCAGATATTTGACATAGTGGAGCGCTTGCTTGCATGTTGAAACACAGAAAGCATGCTCATCGATATACATCTGAACGCGGTCAGTGTGGGCCATATTTGACATAGCCTATATTATACAACCGCGGGCCGCGGCTGCTATTGACAATAGGATATCTGGTCACATTACCATTTACTAATAATGAAAAATGACTGGATCAAAAGAACAGCTAGGAAGCATTTCCTTTTTCCTAATACACTAGGTTACCAGAACCTACTCGGACACACTGACAAGCATTTAGCGTCATCTGCAATAACGCGGCGTAATATCCAATGAGAATTAAGGCGAACAAAGGCGAAACTCTCCGGACAATGTATTAAGTATTAACGTTCTGCCAGTGAAAGCAGACGGGTGGGAGCCTCGGGTGGGAGTGGGAGTGGGACACGCACGTGCACGCGGGTACACGCAGATACACGCACGTACACTCTTATACATTTAATAGCACAGCATATTTAATTTATTTATACAATATTTAATTAATTAGCCTAACTAGTATGTTATTTCTATAGTATTTACAGAGCAGTGGCCCCGAGTGGCTGAACTACGCTGACGTCACGCTCGGGATTACGAATCCTAGATACGGGCCTTAGCAACGACGAAACTAGGTTTCGTCGCTCGAAACTATGGTTTCTCGAATTATGATACAAATGGCGCGGTTGAAAGTGGGTTTCTT
>NW_014577335.1:183950-191592 GCF_000485595.1 Priapulus caudatus | reverse complement strand
AGGTACTATGCTTATCTTCAGCCTACTGTGGTAGCTACAAAGTAGGACCAAGTTATATTGCAAACATTGTTCACGTAGGCCAATGGAATTGAAATAAAATGCATTTCACATTCATTAACAATGACTCAAATAGAGTTGAGTGAATACATTTTTACATCTGAACACCTGAACCAACTCACCACACTAAACAAACTCAAGTGGGAGCTATGAAGAAAGCTATCATACTGCCTTGAAAATGTAAATGTGCATATAACATATAAATATTTATAACATAATAATTTTTTTGACATACTCAGAGATTTATGCTCTACATGTCGCGGGCCTGATCAAATCATCTCGCGGGCCGGATCCGGCCCGCGGGCCGTATGTTTGACACCCCTGATTCTAGAGCATTCCCTTAATTTGTTAGCTTTAGTAGACACGATCTTGACACGGGCTAACGCTACATTAGGAGTGTTTCCAACTTTGATATCAGTAATGATTAAGGATTAATGATTAATAATTAATGATTGATAATCCTAATCCTAACCCTAACCCTAACCTTAATCCTAACCTTAACCCTAACCCTAACCTTAATCCTAACCCTAACCCTAACCTTAATCCTAACCTTAACCCTAACTCTAACCTTAATCCTAACCCTAACCCTAACCCTAACCTAATCTATAACATAACCCTAACCATTAAAGTTGGGAACACTCCTAATGGAGTATCATCCTTGATAGGAGTGTGGCGCGCAGTTTATTTCGCATTCATAGACGCATTTTGCGTGTTCTGTAATATAGCGCAGTGCTGTGATAGCTCAGGGTGACTAAATAAATAGAGAATCCCTGAATAGCGTCTAGTAATGTTTTTCTAATGACCACAGACGTGGCATGGGGACACGCGGGAGCCACATTTTCGCTAATACAGAATTCATTGCGTTATCCGATCTCATTGTTGCGATTAAGGTACATAGATTCCCAGAACTGCACCCAGCGAGCGAAGTCGTAAGAATCAACGAGGAATGAAAACGAGGCTTGTTTGCGATTGTAGACGCATGCGCTGCGCGTTTGCTGCGCTTATATTATTATTAATTGTTACCGGGTTGTAATGATTTTTCCGTGATCAGAGATAATCGATTCATCCTATCAGGAGTAGATAATAGAAGATTCTATTATCTACTCCTGATCTCTATATTAATATATATATATATATATATATATATATATTATATTATATATATTATATGATGAATATGATATATATATTATATATATATATCATATTCATCCTATATATATCTATACTATTAAAGTAAGACATTTCCGCTATAAAACTCCGGAGGCGGTGTGAATGGCTGGGCGTGAAAACGCTACACCACGTATCGACAATGATTCCGTATCATGCCTCTCAACTTTGGAAGAAAAATGTAACCTCCGAAAATGTGATTTTGCGAGGAAAACCTTGAAAATCTTACACAATCTATAACTTAGAACGACGGGAATGTTACACACAGCATCACGTACGTGTCAATCCATGATGTTATTACCGTAATGTCGCAGTGGCCTTATTGCTATGACATTTGTCTCCTACACCGCGGTGCCGTGTTCGAGTACACAGCTGGAGAACTTATTTTCCACTTTTTTCTTTTTTTTCCTTTGCCTACCTCTTTAGTATGTATTATTTTCCCCTCCGGAGTTTTCAACCGAAATGTCTTACTTTAATAGTATAGATTTATTTTTAATTTATTAATTAATTTAATTAATTATTTTTTTAATTTATTAATTATTTTTATTTTTAATGTCTTTTATCTTTTGATTTCTTATTTATTTGGATAGGATGGGATGGCATCGCATGGATGGCATGCGATGGGATGCGGATGGCATTGGGGATGGCATGGGAGGCGGATGGGATTGGCATGGCATGGGCATGCATGGCATGGCATGGGATGGCATGGCATAGCATGGATGGCATGGCATGGCATGGATGCGATGAAATGCATGGGATGGCATTGGGGCATGGGATGTCATGGGATGGGAGTCATGGATGGCATGGGATTCATGCGGATGCCGATGAGAGATGGGATGGATGGGATGGAATGGTGATGTACTCGAATGTGATGTGATATGGGATGGGATGAATGGCATGGAATGGGATGGATGGCATGGATGCATGAATAAGATAGGCAGTTAGATTTTGGCGTATTTTCCTTTCAACCAAGCGGTCACCAACTATAGTAACGCGACTGATTTCCCCGGGCAACGCCGGTATCCGCTAGTATATATATATATATATATATATATATATACATGGTAAGAATAAATATACGGTCATGAGCTTGGCAACATGTTGCTCTCAGATTTATGATATACATACAAAACAAATTTATGCGCGACAGAAAATATGATGCCCAGATTTTCAATAAGACAATGTGTTTGACCGGCAAAAACTCTAACGCCCGAAACCAGCAGCATTTCGTTTGATATGCAAAATAGACCGAATAATCTGCCAATTAAGGAAGTGGCGCTTTCATGTGCATATACTTTAAAACAAGAGATACAATCGCGTTAGGTGGCTCAGCGCCACGTACCGGCCGTTGTCATGTTTTCGCATACGCAGAGACGCGTGCCAGGAAAACACAAAGCGGCAAAAATATAAACATTTGCCCCCAAGTGGCGCCGACTTCAAATGGGGAGCAGTTGTCACGTAAATTCTAAGCGTGCTCTCCGCCGCGCCAGCGTTTTGCTCCTCATGATTAATTATGAAGGCGCATCGTCGCCCGTCGGCACGCACGAACCCGGGAGTGTATCGTACGCTGGGTGCAACCTCTAACCTCCAGCCTTCACAGACACGCGCACAAACACACACACACACACACACACACACACACACACACACACACACACACACACACACACACACACACACTTACCTGCTTTTTTGATTATAAATTGATTGAACGCACTCAACTCAACAACACATCACCGCCCACACAGCTCCCGCAACCGCATCAAGCACCGGAGAGCACACATCACACACATTGCACACACACACACCACATCATTGCCACCCCCCGCACACACGCTCACCAACCGCAGACACACCACCCACAAGACAATAAACACACACACAACACATACAGGCCACACACCAGACACACACACCTCAACGCACGCAGACCACACACACACACTCACCACACAGCGTGCTCATGTACATGCAGGACACACAAACCCAACAGCCACACACCACACGGGTCACACATCCACACGAATTCCGCTCACAGAAGGCTACACACTGTTTTATTACACATGACAAGCAACTACACACCACACCCACACATCAACACACACACACTATTACCCCAACCACACACACGCGACACGCCCCACAACACACAGCACATGCGCGCGCACGTACAATCCACACACACACACACACATCACACACTACGGGGACACAAATACCAGTATTCCGCGAACACAGCATCACACACACCACATGGTATCGCCACACAGCCCACAGCGACGCGCGCGCGCATTCCACCGCACCGTACACACACATATACACACACCACACACACCACACACACACATCACACACCAGCGACACACACAAAGTCTGCTAACCACACACACACACAACACACACACAACACTACCCCACACCCCACACACCACCACACCACTGATGTCAACCACAACATAAATCACGACGCACGCCGCTTGCGCGCATTTTGTTTTTTTTGAAAAAGTATAGGTAAGTCTGATAATTAAGAATTAATTCATTATTTTACGCTCATCTCTTCCCGTCTACCTATCTGTGTTTCTCTGTCTCTGTCATCTGTCCTCTGTCCTCTCTCCTGTCTCCCTTCCTACTCTCCCTTTCTCTTCCTCTCTCTCTTGTCTGTTGTGTGTTGTGTGTTGTGTGTGTGTCGTGGTTGTGTGTGTGTGTGGGTGTGGGTGTGTGTGTGTGTGTGTCGTTCTCCCTCTCCCGCCTCCTGGCTATTATATTTGGCCAATAATTATTTAGGTCTACGCCTCTTTCGCTCCTTTTCCTCCATCTAGGCATTTTCGTATCTCGTCTTCCTTCATGCGCACTCTTTTCTTTCTCTCCCTTTCCTTCTCCCCCGCCATCTCAATCATTCTTGCAGTCTCGCTTCTCTCCATCTCTCTAGACCTTTCCGAGTCTCTTTATCCTCGGCTCTCAATCACCCTCTTTCAACAGGACAAATCAGTGGTGAAAGTCGTTACCCCCTCTGGCTGGCATTACAGATAAATAACTCTAATAAATGACTCGGCGACCTGATTTCCAGATCGACGCAACATCACTCCTGTAGGTTTACACACGGTTCGCGCTAATTGTTTCTCAGCTTATCGATGAACGATTCACACAAACGCGCACGCACACGTGTACGCGCACACACGCGCACACATGCACACGCATGCACGTACTTAACACGTACTGCAATCCACAATTCTCTGTATTAGTCTGTGAGCCTGCTTAAGTACGTGCATGCATGTGCGTGTGTCTTTTTTTGATAGCGGTAAGCACGTATTATTATTATTATTATTATTATTATTATTATTATTATTATTATTATTATTATTATTATTATTGTTTTGTGTTTGTTGGTTTGTAGGTTTGTGTACAGCCTACCTGAAAAAGTTATGGACGGATTGTCATAAAATTTTCAGGATAGGTCAGAAATGGGCTAACTTAGAATTGATTAGATTTTGGTCGTGATCCGAATCCAATTAATTATTTAATTAATTAATTAATTAATTAATTACTCAATTAATAACATTTTCAGAATAGGTCAGAAATGGGGTAACTTAGAATTGATTACATTTTGGTAGTGATCCGAATCCAATTAATTATTTAATTAATTATTTAATTAATTAATAAAAAAATTTACAGTGAGATAATTGAGCTGCCTTGGCGAAGGTCTGTGCTCTCCGAGTGTTCTAGTTATTATTATTGTAATTATTATTATTATTATTAGTAGTAGTAGTAGTAGTAGTAATATTGGTAATAGTAGTAGCAGTAGTAGTAATAGTAGTAGTAGTAACCGTAATGTGTTTAAGGTTTCTTTTCATCAATGTTTTTTGGAGTGAAACTATTTTGATGCGCAATTTTAAATTGTACCCACTTTTTTTCGCATTATCCGTCGTAGCAGCAAATGCACTCTTTTCTCATAAAAAGCCATTACATGTCAGAATTGTGTTGCTGTTAGCTAACCAACAGCTACATTTGAGCCATTGAAACCATCGCCTAAAATAAATCTCCACACGCGCTTCCGTGAAAACACACATCCACATTTTGCCAAATGCACGCGAAATGGCAAAAAAACACATTGCCCCGGAATGCACGTAAATAGGATACGCAGCTACCAACGCATATGAATACACTATTTTTCGAATGCAAAAATCAAAATACATATTCCTTATCTCTGCAAACCGTAATGCAATTGGTCAATACGATTTCTTTTTCAAAATCCCCAAATCACGTCTTATCACTGCTCACGAAAGTTAAATCCCTGCTTCATTCAAAATTAGAATAGACCTATTGAGAGTTGGGATATTGAATTTTCACGTGGATTAAATGGGAAAATTCAATTTCATCACACTTTTTTTGGGGCGGGATGGGGGTGCTGAGACCCGACCGGCAGTATATTCCCGATTTTGTATGAGGGGTGAAAATATACACTGTTTGGTTCAAATCTGGTTGTTTTTCTCACTTTTTGTACAGTTTTAGCGTTCTCAGTAAAATATACGTTTTATCAAAATTTCAGGGGGAGATGATTCCAGTGTTGTAGTTGTCAGTGGGGGTCGGTAGCACAGGGGGCGATCGCCCCTCCCCTAGAATTTTTAGGGCAAGGGTATTTTAGCCTAGGTAAGTCTGCACTGGTAACCCCAGTGAGGACATGTACATAGCACAGATTTAGTAGTAAGTATTTTAGTCTTTGGTGTCCCAAAGATAAAAATACTCAACTCACCAGTGATATCATTGTGATAAAGATTGTTTAATAATGCTGCCTCAGAGGGCAGGAAATTGCATCGAAGAGGTGTTATTTTCAACAAAATTTCCGGGGGAGGTCCCCGAACCCCATAAGCAGGAGGGGGATACCCCCCTAAAGAAGGAAAAATCTCCTGTTTCCTGATATTTTATGATAAAGATGTCCAAAATTGATTGCTTTTAGATTACAACTTTTTAACAATTCCACACAGTGGGAGAGAGACACCCCTTCCAACACCCTCCCCTCTCGGGCGCTTCGTGCCCTTGAGCTCGCATGATTCCCCCCCATAGAATTCACTTCTGTATCCGCCACTGGTTGTGTGTGTGTGTGGGGGGGGGTGCGTGTTATTAAACCTCTGGATTCCAAAAAAATATATAACCCTAGAATTCACAAATATTGCACTTACAAATTTCAAATTTTTTTCAATTTCTTCAAACACGGCCATCTTGAAGGTTCTAAATTGCTAAAATCCAAGAGCTTCCGGGGGCTCCGCCCCATGGACCCCGGGCAAGGGCTCTACCCCTGCACCCCGCCAGGAGCCATAAGGCGGGCCCCCTGAACCCCACCCGTCAAAGGCTTCGCGCCAATTAAGGCGCTCGCGGTGTGCGCTACTCGCACACACTCTTCGTATACTTTGCGATGGAAGTAAAGTAACAGCGAAATCATCCTCCCCCATAACTGAGGACCTGTCTACGCCACTGCACATATACCTCACGCGTCACTAAATATAACGTATGTGTGTGCACATATACCTCACGCGTCACTAGATATAACGTATGTGTGTGCACATATACCTCACGCGTCACTGGATATAACGTATGTGTGTGCACATATACTTCACGCGTCACTAGATATAACGTATGTGTGTGCACATATACCTCACGCGTCACTAGATATAACGTATGTGTGTGTGCACATATACCTCAAGCGTCAGTAAATATATCATATGCGTATGTGTAATTTGTATGTATTAATTCAAAATTCATGGCAAACAATCGCACGTAATAATGCCAATTAACATGGGTCTCAGCTCAACACAAGAAACGTCCATCGAAATCTCAGATATTTCCAGAGTTGCCTAAATCTAGGAATTTCTAGCAAAGCTGGAAAATAATGGTCTTCGGAGAATGTTCAAGTATTAGTTTGGCATTTTCCGCGCAATTATGGGAGAAGTCGTATCTTGTATGTCACCATTGACAAAATACCAGAAAGTTGGAAAGCGTGTAATCAACCAAGAAATTATGAAAAATGCATAAAATTGCTAAATAAAATAAGTGAGCGTAATAATGCCAAGTAGCATTTGTTCAATACTATTCAATTGTGCAAGAAGCGATATCTATTAGTGCTTGCTTTTTACATTACATATTTATTTATTACATTATTTTTTATTCAGTATTACATTTACTTCGTGGTTACTATCCCACCGTTACAACCACATGTGCTGAGAATGGATGCTTGTTTAGCAAACACCCTTGCAACGTCGAAACTACTTTTAGTATAATATATATGCGCCTGTGTACATATCACACACGCGTAAAGAATTCACACATGTATAATCCGTAATTCCGTAGCGTGCTGTGTCCATTATCATTCCAAGATTGCTATCATGATTGCAGCCTCCACGGACGTTCTTCGCTTCTGATG
>NW_014577335.1:176450-181450 GCF_000485595.1 Priapulus caudatus | reverse complement strand
TGAAAGAAGACGCGGGTGGCGAGAGCAAACGGAGGACATAAAGCAGAGAAAGAAAGATGGGAGAGAGAAGCGAGAGAGAGGACGAGAGAGAGAGAGAAGAGAGAGATAGAATAAGGATGGAGAGAGAGAGAGAGAGATGAGAGAGAGAGAGAGATAGATAGATAGATAGAGAGGAGAGAGAGAGAGAGATAGAGGAGAAAGAAGAGAGAGATGAGAAAATGAGAGGAGGAGAGAGAGAGAAAGAGAGAGAGACGCGAGAGAAGAGACGAGATTGAGAGAGAGAGACGAGGAGAGAAGAGAATGACGAGAGAGAGAGAGAGAGAGATGGGGGACAAGGCGAGAGGCAAAGTAGCTTTTATTTCCACAATGGGTGCCGCGCCCTTTGATAGAGCGGAGCCGCGTGCGAGCCCTTATCCTCGGGCCTCGGCACATTGTGTTAAGAGCAATATCACAAAACCAATTAGCGTGTAAACTAGAAACGCAACTCTTGTGGCGCAATGTTCCTTGAGCAGCGCATACGTGTGGGGCGGGTTTCTAGTGTGTGATGTGTAGAGAAGACGCTCGTTAGCTGTTAGTGTAAGTGTGACCGCGTCGCGTTAGTGTGCAGAATGGTATACAGAGAGTGTTGAGCGGCGGGAAAACAGAAGAAAGGTTAGAAATAGGGGGACGAGCAATGAATATACACTTACAAGATCACACACGGAGATGAGAAAGAGATAGAGCGAAGAAGCGAGAGAGCGAAGAGAAGAGAGAGAGAGAGGAGAGAGAGAGAGAGAGAGGAGAAAGAGATGAGAGGAGATGAAAGAGAGAGAGGAGAGAAGATAGTCGCGAGAGAGAATGAGGCGATATAACAGAAAGAAGAGAAAGAGAAGAGAGTAGAGAGAGTAGATGAGGAGAGAGGTAGAATTAAAGGAGGAGGAGGAGAAGGCGAGGACGATTGTGGATTTACGAGCCGTCGACGTTACTCCTTCAGCTGATGCGGATACAAAAGATCAGCGGGCCGAGGAAAGAGGACAAGATGAGGACAGTCATGCCGCAATCAACTTAAACGGTGAAACTATAACCAGTAAAACTACCTAATCGTTCAAAATTGAATAACGTGACGTACAACATGCCCCCTCATAAATGTGACACGACTGAAATGAGTAAAATTAACTACTTTAACGCATAATTTGAAGTGAGTAAAAAAGAAAAAAAAAAAAAAAAAAGTGGTGACGGCTTTCGATGCACACGAAACCCATACAAGGTTTTATCTTATCAAACTCATAAGCACGCAAATTCCACGATAAATCCCATACACCTGATAAGATAAGGTTTATGTTATGTGATGATTTAATATCAATCACGCCCTTAAACCGACGCTATAGTTATACGATATAGCCGGAATATAGCATTCGCCAAATGCATATCAGTAGATCGAATTATAAGTAAACTATGGGAAAATTTGATCCAACGGATATCGCATCGGGCGGAATGCTCTATAAGGAATTTTTTCTTTTGTCTATAGACTATATGAGAATTCTTTCTATAGAACTCTAAAGAAAACTTTTCTGTAGAGTTCTATATGAATATTTTCTATAGACCTCGCTAAGAAATTGTGTGTGTGTGTGTGTGTGTGTGTGTGCGTGTGTGTGTGCGTACTGACATTATCATATATTTACCGTGTTATGTAGATGTATTATCAGCTAGTACTTATTATATATAAATAAATAAATAAATATATATATATATATATATATACATGTAAGATAGCGATATAAATATACATTTATACTCCGCGATTTCAAATTCGCCTACTCATATTTGCATTTCAAATTTGTCGCAACAATCCAATGTACATTTTAAATTCAAAATGCCTAATTTTATGTGGCAATAGTCATCTAGCGAATCGACTATGTAAAAACATGTCGTAAAATGTCAGCGACCGTAGCTGGCGTTTCTTATTATTTCGACGTACTTTGCTGGCGGCAAAGACAACGGAGACCTCAACAATCCAACGTACATTTTAAATTCAAAATGCCTAATTTTATGTGGCAATAGTCATCTAGCGAATCGACTATGTAAAAACATGTCGTAAAATGTCAGCGACCGTGGCTGGCGTTTCTTATTATTTCGACGTACTTTGCTGGCGGCAAGGCAATAATATCTATAAAGCGAGATTTTATGTCATCTATGTCTAATCATTCCTGAAAGTAAATGTTATCGTAACTTTTTTTTCTTCGCGTTTCGTCTACAATACAGCAGTACGTACTACGTAATGTGCTTTGAGCTAAGGGATACATGCCGGTAATTCTGTATACGCTGGGAGCACAGGGGGATAAAAATAATATGAGGCTGTAATCCGATTAGCGGAAAAATATGTAAGATGAAGGTAGATTGTAATGGATGATGTTTTTAGCTGTGCTCCCCGAGGTCACTCATTCTTGCGGAGCATTATACTGCGCATGTATGTATGCGTGTGTATAGAAGCATGTATAGTAGCATGTATAGCAGCACGTACAAGAACACGTATAAGAACATTTATATGAGCATGTATAGAAGCACTTATAGGGGTATGTATAGAAGCATGTATAGTAGCATATATAGCAGCACGTACAGTAACACGTATAAAAGCATTTATATGAGCATGTATAGGAGCACTTATAGTGGTATGTATAGAAGCATGTATAGTACCATGTATAGTACCATGTATAGGAGCACTTATAGTGGTATGTATAGAAGCATGTATAGTAGCATATATAGCAGCACGTATAGAAGCATGTACTGTATATAGTAGCATGTCTAGAAGCATGTCTTAAGAGCCTGCATAGAAACATGCATAAAAGCATATTTAGGAGCATGTATAGGAGCATATATAAGATGTATATAGTAACATGTATAGGAGCATGTATAAGATGTGTATAGTAACATGTATAGGAGCATGTATAAGATGTGTATAGTAACATGTATAGGAGCATGTATAAGATGTGTATAGTAACATGTATAAGAGCATTTATAAGATGTGTATATAGATACATGTATAGGAGCATTTATAAGAGCATGTGTATGAGCATGTGTAGGCGATCTTGACTGCTCTCGTGTGGTCGCGGGAACTCCATGTTAGACTCCGTCAGGCTTTAACCGACAAAAACTAGATGTACTCGCTTTAAACGAGAGAAAACCTCGTGAATGTGCTGTAGCAGCACAGCGATGGGCGAGAAGTGACGCCACCGTAGGAGAAAATCCTGCAGCAGTCATGCTCATAGGGTCTATGTCCCCCAAGGTACTATCGAAGGGTACCCTGGGTACGGATCGATATATCGGAACGTACCTTGGTAACTATCTGATATGGTTAACTTAGGGTTAGGGTTAGGGTTAGGGTTAGGGTTAGGGTTAGGGTTAGGGTTAGGGTTAGGGTTAGGGTTAGGGTTAGGATTAGGATTAGGGTTAGGGAGGAGGCGTAGGCGACTCCATAGACTCGTTAGTGGAGTAGGCGAGGTACGGTCC
This sequence comes from Priapulus caudatus, assembly GCF_000485595.1. Lineage (NCBI taxonomy): Eukaryota > Metazoa > Priapulida > Priapulimorpha > Priapulimorphida > Priapulidae > Priapulus > Priapulus caudatus. The sequence continues at coordinate 177,964 of NW_014577335.1, read as the reverse complement.
GGCATATTAGATAGTAGCAGGGTACGTTCCGATATATCGAACCGTACCCAGGGTACCCTCCGATAGTACCCTGGAGGACATAGACCCTTTCTGCAGAAGTCATTCACAAAGAATATGCTGTGTAGTAGAATTACGAGATTCAAGCTTCAGCACATGGGCCAGCGATGATGCGCGTACATGCAGCAAAGCCGTATATAGAGAGTATCCATACAGCGCTGTACTTGAGCGGCAGCGGTGTGGGTCCATTTGGATATTATGGTTTCTAATTGCGCGTTGTCGCATCCCTCTCTATCGTCTCTATTCTTTATTCTCTATATCTCTATATCTCTATTCGTCGCGCCACCTGACGAATACTGTCGAAAATAACAACTCCATTACGTTCATCGTGATTATCTTACAGCAGCTCAAGCATAAACAAGACAGCCGACTGGAGAATTAATGACCAATATCATGCAGGTCTGTATTACATCGCCAGATGTTACTATGAAATAAAACTCGGCGTTTTTATCTCGGGTTTAGAGTAGGAATAGGGTTGTGGTTAGAGTGAGAACTAGAGTTAGGGCCAATGTTAGGTATGGGGCTAGATAACAAAGGTAAGGGCTCGGACTAAAAAATATTCGGTTTGATGTTGGCGGTTATGAGGAGTTCGAGGTTAGCATTATAATTAGGAGAAATGCTAGAAATAGGCCTAGGGATTACTTAACCATAACCATATCCCCAATACTCATTGTTACGACCTTAAATTTTCTTGTAGTCTTAGCCTCAATCATTACCCTGAGTTGTCAACCAACTCAGGTGTGTTCTCTTATCGTTGCAGCGAATAATACGAACCACTAATTACAATCTACTAATTGTGCCGCGCTTCCAAGAGAATGATCGGCACTAGCAATTATCACCTGACGAGTAATTGCGACTAAAAGCTCTCCCTTGCTTCCCTCAGGAGGTTTACCCAGAAGACAACTCAGATACTCCTATTACTCAGGTGACATTTGCTGTTGAGCTCCCCAGGTAGTACAGCCAGGCAGGTGTGGGGCGTTGGATAGTTGACAGCTGTCAGTGATGCGTTGACAGGGGTGACGTGACATGTGAGACGCGCAACACACGACACGTGACGCGACGTCCACGGCGACACTCGTTGTCACGTATCATTGTCAAACTATAACGCGCGCGCGCGCAACTGCGTAGAAACAGATCGCAGAGACAACCCACTCTCAGTAAACACATCGGCTATGATTAGTGTGAGCTCATAATCGTAATTAAATCGCTGGTGTTTGTTTCGACAGCGGCGGCGGCGGTGGTGGTGTAGGTGGTGTTGGTGTTGGTGGTGTTGGTGGTGTTGGTGGTGTTGGTGGTGTTGGCGGTGTTGGTGGTGTTGGTGGTGGTGGTGGTGGTGTTGGCGGTGTTGGTGGTGTTGGTGGTGGTGGTGGTGGTATTGGTGTTGGTGGTGTTGGTGGTGTTGGTGGTGTTGGTGTTGGTGGTGTTGGTGGTGTTGGTGGTGTTGGTGGTGGTGGGGT
>NW_014577335.1:170219-174571 GCF_000485595.1 Priapulus caudatus | reverse complement strand
AGTAGTAGTAGTAGTAGTAGTAGTAGTAGTAGTAGTAGTAGTAGTAGTATAGTAGTAGTAGTAGTAGTAGTAGTAGTAGTAGTAGTAGCATCAGCATCAGCAGCAGCAGCAGCAGCAGCATCAGCATCAGCATCAGCATCAGCATCAGCAACAGCAGTAGTAGTAGTGCTGCTGTGAGTTGGGGGGGGGGGGGTGGAATACACACTTCATCCTCCTGCACTTGTTATCATCACCGCAGCTGCAGCAGGTCGTGCTCATAATGTCAAGATTGGCATCGTGACTTTGAGTTAAATGTCAGTAACGGTAATGCAGCGTAATCTACGAGGCTCGATTAAACGACCGTCTGTGTCGTTTGACGCGCGCAACATGGGTCTAGCGCTGTTCTTATGGTAAACAAGGTCTGGTTAATCAACGTCTGTGATGCAGATCAGCTCGTTTCATGTGTAAATTTGCTCGGCACGGCGCGACGGCGCTCGTAAAGCGCAAATTTCGTTCATTAAGTACCTAATGTTGAAACGCGGCGAGGAACAAACTCATAGAGAGAGAGGGAGAGATGAAGTGCACGTAATAGAACGCAGGAGCGAGAAAGTGACCGAGAGAGAGAGAGAGAGAGAGAGCGCTCGCGCACGAGAGAGAGAGAGAGAGCGGCAGAGACGGAGAGAACTAGAAGAAGAGAATGAGAGAGAGAGAGAGAGAGATAAAACGTACGAGAGAACCATAGGAAGAACCAGAAAGGGAGACAGCGATGGTCATCGAACGATCGCACGATAAATGTGTAACCACCCATTGACGGATTTCCGCGACCAATAACCGCCAAAATGAAAGAGGGTGATACACTGATAGATGATCATCCCAGCTATTACTATCGACGATATGTATGAGTGAGACTATCGACTGACGCAGCACAACCTGCGTCATGGAAATATCTCGAACTTCACTATCATCAATCGTGGGATTTCCTAGCTGATGCCGCCAGCTAAACGCGCTCAACACTTTCGTAAGTTGTCGACGAGAGTGTCGGTGCTACTAGCTTTCATCTAAGCGCTAAACTACAGTATAGCGTGCCGCGCTCGTGAAGAAGGCTGGTGTGCAGAATCCCAACAAGAGTGTTGGGTGGGTGGGTGTGTGTGTGTGGGGGGGGGGAGTCACGAACTTTTGCACTTAGATAAAATGAGTATGAACGGTTGCCATGGCGATTGTCTCTCGATTGGAGATGGATCGTCGTCAGTGAAGCGCTAAGCGCCTGTGACGTCACTGCCGCTGGTGGCGCTGGTAAACGCACGCATACTAGCGTAGGCTTCACCTGGCTGTTCACTATTCGGTATGGCATATCACTCACTATTCTACACGAAAGACGTTCGTACACGATAAGTGAATATATTTAGCATGCGTCAGAACAGAATAACAAAATGGAATTGTGGGACAAATAACGTCATATTCAGCTATAAACACACACACACACACACACACACACACACACACACACACACACACACACACACACACACACACACACACACACACACACACACACACACACACATATATATATATATATATATATATATATATATATATATATATATATATATATATATACCTATATAATACGTATTTATAAATGGTATATATATATTGCTTTATACAATTTTGACGTTTAAGCATGTAACCTAACTGCTGAAAGAAAAATCGATAGTACATCTTCCTTAACAAGATTCTGCCATTATTAAAACCCAAATCTGTAAATCAAGCCAACGTTTATAATTAATCACCTTTGGCACTAATTAATTGATTCTAACAAAATTGGTCTGACGTCTGAATTTAAGACAAGCGTCCGTAAGGATTTGCTTAAAGAATTCCTGTTATTTACCAGGGCCTAATGGGCGTTTTGATTAATACAAGGAGCTTCTTTGCGGACGACACGTCGATCTTCATTATCAATATCACAACTTTTTTAAAAGTTATTCTGCTAATTACCATTTGTCTCGTAAAAGTTACCGACAGATTATTAACGCCACGGAAACTGCTATATTATTCATAACGTATAGAAGATACAGTATTAGCTCTTTTATTACGCTCTTGATATTATTCATAGCGTGGAACCTACATTTGTTAATATAGTTTTATTTATAAGTTATTTTATTTTCGTCTTCTCACCTTGATTTTAAATTTGATTACTTACATTTTGTTCACTCAAACCTTTCTTTATTTAACGTTTCATTTAATTATTTTGATGATTAGGATTCTGTATGTAAAGCCAACTGGTTTTAACATAATGACTATTAGAACGAAGTAATACATTATTCAACGTGCATGTAGTCTAAGCAAGTGCGCGGGCGGCTTATGGAGTTTCAAACTGGTTACTATAACGTATAATAAACCGTTCAGTCTACTCGATGTCTCCGTCGGTCCCCGACCGATTTAACATTTTTACCCGTGTGACCTGTCATCCGCACCGCAGCGCCCGATCGCATTCCCCGCAGAGCTGTACCATAGAACTAGAATATATAAAGCCATATATATCAAGGGCGCCGGTGTGCACGCTGCCAATAAATAAACACCGGTTGTCTTCACCCACTATTATTAACCATTATATCTCTTTCTTTCTTTCCACAAGGCATCTTTCTGATTACTTCGCTATAGTTGGATCCGGCATAAACTCACATAGCATCCCCACCAACGAACGCTGGAATTCTAAGCCCATCCGCACAAAATGATCGCTTAGAAAATCGGAGCGTATTACAATTCGCGTTTGCAAACCTCGTCGCCTCGAATTCAATAGCGGTATCACGGCACTGGTCGCGCATGAATAGGGGCGTTGCTGTAGCTAAATGAAGCCTATCGGTGCGCGGTCAGTAGGGCGTTGTCACTGTTAGGCTATGAATGTGTAAATGCACGGAGTGCATGAGACGATGCCTAATATCTATTCTATGCAGAGGCAGCCGATATGCTCACATGCGCCGACTATATCTCCCCCCTCCAAAAAAAAGTATCGTTAGAGCCGCCATTAACATATACCTATACAGTGGCACCCGCTTTATGGGACTAACCTGCACATAAGAGTAAGCCTGCACCATCGCTTAAACGACATATGTCTTGGAAAAAACAATCCTCACGCCAAGCTGCAATGTGTTCACCGCTTTGTTCGTATGTACGCGTTGTCCGTTTGCACCACGCTTAATCGGGACGCGTTTCTGGGTTCCAGTTCTCTCCGATAAAGCGGGGACCACTGTATTATGGAAAGCTCAATAGAGGCGTAGTGTATATTGCCGGAGCACGGTGCGTTTGGCGTAAGGTTAACGACGGAATTCTTTCCTGCTGCTAGCGTGCTCACGGCCTGTAAACCCGCTGATTGGCACGCGTCACCTAATTCGTCAGTGACATGGTTCAATGCCCGCGTGGCGGCGGTGTAGAATAAAAAACGCAACACAAACACACACACGAGTACGAACACAAACACAACACAACACAAACACGACAGCGACACGACACACACAACACAGCACAACACTAATACAACACAAACACAAATACATGCAAAAAAACAAAAAAGACATTGGCAAAACACAAACACGCAGGATCGGATGCAGTCAAGCGACAGAGTGTGGGACATGCAAACAGGCAACACGTGTGGGCATGCTATCATAGCAACAAGTGGGGGGCATTCAATCATTCGACAGGTGTGGAACATGCAACATAGATGACAAGTGTGGGGCAGACAAGCATGCGACACGTATCCAGCCGATTTTATTAAACGGCGGCCGTTCGTTGTTGGCATTCCAGTTAGAGTTGCGTGTAATAATTTGCACATTCCTCTTTTGTTACAACCGCCTGCCTACCACGTTAAATTCCATGGTTTCGTTCAGCGAATGTGTACGGCAGAGCCTACCTCTACACATCGCATAGATTTATACATATTATCAAGAGCATGTAAAGAAGGTTATATATCTTCTTTAATGCTCTTGATATTATACTCACCCCCAAAACTACACAGCTTGTTACACTAACGCCGCGTTCACGACCTTCATCACCGACCTTCACAGCCTTCACGACCTTCACAGAATTCAAAGACCTTCATAAGCCTTCACGACGCTTCACAGAATTCACGACCTTCACGGATTCACGATCTTCACAGAATTCACGACCTTCACAGCCTACCTTCATTCCCACTAATCCGAAACTTGTGTAGCCAAGATCAACCTCCTTGTTCATATACATGTAGTTAAATGTGCATTAAACATGAATCAGTAATATCTGCTTTGCAAGTTACATGTTGTCTGAGTGTGCATTTCTGTTCTATTAGAATTAACAACTCCATGAGCAAAAGACATTCCACTAAATAAATGAACATC
>NW_014577335.1:163728-170194 GCF_000485595.1 Priapulus caudatus | reverse complement strand
CTGATGTGTGGGGCCAGACAAGCATGGCGACCACGTATCCCAGCCGATTCTATTAACGGCGGCGTGTATGTGCATCAGTTAGATTGCCGTGTAATAATTTGGCACATTCCTGCTTTTATTAAACCGCCTGCCTACCACGTTTAAATTCCATGTTTCGTTCAGCGAATGTGTACGGCAGACGCTACCACTACACATCGCTAGATTATACATATTATCAAGAGCATATGAAAGAAGGTACGTATATATCTTCTTAAATGCTCTTGATATTTATATCTCACCACCCCAAACTACAAACAGCTGTGTTACCTAACGGCCGCGTTCACGACCATTCATCCCGACCTTCATCAAGCCTGTCACGACCTTCACAGAATTCAAGACGCTTCAAGTGCTTTCAGCGGACCTTCACAGAATTCACGACCTCACGGTTCACGAGCTCTTCACAGAATTCACGACCTTCACAGATGCCGAACCTTTCAGTTCCAAATCACGAACTATGTGAGCAAGATCAACCTACCTGTTCATATACATGTAGTTAAAATGTGCATTAAACATGAATCAGTAAATATCTGCTTTGCAAGTTACATAGTATGTCTGAGTGTGGCATTTCTGTTCTATTAGAATTAACAACTAAGAGCAAAAAGACATACATAAATAAAGGGGTGACATCCCACAATGAATTATCAATATCATACATGCAGTAAACATCCAAAAACAAAAAGTCACAGGCAGCATAGTTGATCGTTTCAGTACAGAAACACAAACCAAGGGTTAACGTCATGAATTACAAGTAGCAACCTTCAAGCTTACAAAAATATCACAGATGGTAGTCATCGCGTATGTGCGGAGGATGTCGCACTCCAGTACCTTCTATCTAATTTTGTTTGTTTCATGCAATGGCTAGCAGTGCAATGCTAGACTACGCATGATACGCTATAGCTGCCTCGTAATGCACGAGAGATGCAAAAACGCCTACCTCCGTTTAGTCCCCCCTATCTCTGTGTCATTATCTGCTGCCATTGTTCTCTGCTTCTCTCTAGCCTCTCTGTGTGTCGTCTCTCACTCTGTGTGTGCGCGCGCGCGCGGCGCAGTGCGTGTGTGTGTGTGTGTGTGTGTGTGATGTCTGTGTGTGTGTGTGTGTGTGTGTGTGTGTGTGTGTGTGTGTGTGTTGTGTGTGTGTGTGTGTGGAGCGCGTGCAGTGCCGTGTGAGTTAGTTACCGGAAAATTTTTCAACGCTTTCCTTATTGGCCTTTCTTATTCCCTTACCTTTCTTTCGCGTCCGATTAGAGGCCGTATTTTCCTCTATGCACCAATTCTCTCTCTCTCTCTCTCTCTCTCTCAATCCTCCTCTCATCTCTCTCTCTCTCTCTCTCGTCTCTCCTCCGTCTCACAGCTCCTCCTCTCTCTCGCGCGCAGGCGCTTGTTCTGAAATGATGAATGCAGTCCAATTCCTTGCATGCACACTGACATTGAATTGACATTTCCATTCCATGGTACGTAACCGACAAACTTTAAACGTTGCGTTGCTTAAAAAAAAAACTCCGGCATTTCGAGACGCGCAGTGAGAACCACTCTAGTAGTTAATCAGGTGGCTCAACCGGGAACACGCATACGGCGCAAACCAGAACAGTCCAGGTCTGCGCGACTTCACGAAACATGGCCGAGTCACGCGACAGCGGCGCGCACGAAACACTTGACGCATTCAAAGAAATAGTTGTTCAATGTTTATGGTGCAGTCGGACGTTTATATTTGTTTTCGATATATTTGTTTATTATTTGCTTATATTTGTGCTTAGATTGGTAAAATGGTTTCGCGGAGCTCTTTGATCTCGATGAATGCGAGCTTGGCGATCTATAGCAAGCGGTGCTACTAGTTGATAAGACCGAGCCATTAGCAGGCGGGCATTCCAGTTGAAGTATAAGTAAAGCTAAGCATTTCATAATGTTGACGAAGACGTGGAAGAATGGAAGTTCATATATAACACGGCTGTTGAATGGCGTGTCCGGCGCGATCCAGCCGCCCAGACGTTGAACCGATACGACGTAAAACACGCGCAGCTAGGAATGCGCACATGTGTGTACTACATAGCTGAACATGTATGATTAGTGGGCACGCAGGCGGCAAGAAAACATCGGGACGGGACGCAAAACGAGCAACAGGAACAGCCGATGGCGCGCGGCGGGCGATGGCGGTGAGCGCGCACCGCACACGCAGTATGCACACGCACGCACCGCATACGGCACATATTATACGGCAGAAGGCAGAAAGGTTCGATAATTATATCGACTACTAGGCTACACTTTAATTTAATATAAATTTTTTTTCTTTTTTAGGGTTAGGGTTTAGGATAAGGGTTAGGGTTAGGTTTTTTTTTTTAAAGTGCTAGTAGTCATATCCTAAGTGCCCTAGTAGTCATATCATATCGCACCTATCTGCCGGTGTGCCAGTATTATACACGCTATATATTAACTATGATATATAAATATAATATATATGTATATATATATATATATATATTAATATATATATATACATAATTATAATATGTATAATCTGACATACGAATATACATATCTAACCTACTCAACGCATATAATATATGACGTGAAAACACCTATATGACCTAACAATATTTAATATCTACTTACGCATTTATCAAAAATCATTCAGAGTGATGAGTTTCGGAATGGACCATCTCTGCCTACAGTGCCGCAGCGCACTGCAAACGCCTGGAACCGACTCGTCTGCTTTTTTTTTACGCCAACCTGCCGTCCGTTAACTTTCTCGGTACGTGCAATGTCATCGTATAATACTGTCTGCCGGATTGTAAGTGGCGCAATTAAGCTCCGGCCCGCGAACTGCGTACGGGCCTGTGAAGGGGAGAGGGGAGCAGAACGGCGTGAAGCGAAGCGTGCCGTCAGGCATACATGTCTCGACGCAACAAAGCGTAGGGGGGGGGGCTGGTCGTTGAACGGCCATCATGTGGCAGAGATTCATTCATCCTTTCCTACGCCGTTACCAATATGCGATTGCTGCGTGCTGCTGATGTTACTCTGCTATAGCACGCTGCTGCTGCTACTGAGCTGCGCTGCTGCTAGCTTGCTGCTTGCTGCTGTGTTACTGGCTGATACCGCTGCTGCTGGTGTTACTGCTGATACCGCTGCTGCTGCTACTGCAGCTGCTGCTGCTGCTGCTGCTGCTGCTGCCGGTGTTACTGCTGATACCGCTGCTGCTGGTGTTACTGCTGATACCGCTGCTGCTGCTACTGCTGCTGCTGCTGCTGCTGGTGTTGCTGCTGATACCGCTGCTGCTGCTGCTGCTGCTGCTGATGCTGCTGATGCTGCTGACGCTGCTGCTGCTACTGCTGAAAAGCTTTTACTTTGACCGCCGATGGGCATTTGTCGGTAGCTGACTGCGTCAACATGTTAGCGTGTAATATGCGTGTTACATGCACATGTAAACACCGTCGGGTATCACCACGCAGCGTCATGCACCGCCACGCAGCGTCAGGCAGCGTTACGCAGCTTAGCATGTCAGATAGCGTCAAGCACCGCCACGCAGCGTCAGGTAGCGTTACGCAGCGTCAGGCACCGCCATGCAGCGTTATGCAGCGTCATGCACCCCACGCAGCGTCATGCACCGTCACGCAGCGTCATGCACCGCCACGCAGCGTCATGCACCGTCACGCAGCGTCATGCACCGTTACGCAGCGCCATGCACCGCCACGCAGCTTAGCATGCCAGATAGCGTCAGGCACCGCCACGCAGCGTCATGCACCGCCAAACAGCGTCATGCACCGCCACGCAGCGTCATGCACTGTCACGAAGCGTCAGGAACCGATAGACAGCCTCAGGCACCGTCACGCAGCGTCAGGAACTGTTACACAGCGTCAGGAACCGTCAGGCAGCGTCCGGAACCGCTAGACAGCCTCAGGTACCGTCACGCAGCGTATATTTATAAATGTATATATTATATTGCTTTAACAATTTTGACGTTTAAGCATGTACCCTAACTGTGAAAGAAAACTCGATATACATCTTCCTTAAAAGCATTCTGCCATTATAAAACCATCTGATAATCAGCCACGTTTCATAATTAATCACCTTTGCACTAATTAATTGATTCTAACAAAATTGGTCTGACGTCTAAATTTAAGACAAGCGTCCGTAAGGAATTTGCTTAAGAATTTCTTTATTACCAGGGGCTATGGGCGTTTTAATTAATACAAGGAGCTTCCTTTGCGCGACACGTCGTTCATTATTAATATCACGAAACTTTTTAAAAGTATTCTGCTAATCACCCTTTTCTCGTAAAAAGCTACCGACAGATTATTAACGCACGGAAACTGCTATATTATTCATAGCGTATACGTTATTATCTCGTCTTTATACGCTCTTGATATTATTCATAGCGTGGACTACATATATAGTTTATATTACAAGTTATTTTATTTTCGTCTTCTCAACCTTGGATTTGAAATTTGATTACTTCATTTTGTCACTCAAACCTTTCTTGATTTAACGTTTCATTTGATATTTTGATGATTAGGAATTCTTGTATGTAAAGCACTGTTTAACATATGACTAGACGAGTATTACATTATTCAACGTGCACGTAGTCTAAGCAATACGCTTATGAGCTTATACGCAATACGCTTATACGCAATACGCTTTATGAGTTCAACTGGTTACTATACGTATAATAAACCGTTCAGTCTACTCGATGTCTCCGTCGGTCCCCACCGATGTAACATTTCCCCGTGTGACGTCATCGTACCGCAGCGCCCGATCGCATTCCCGCAGAGCTGTACCATAGAACTAGAATATAAGCCCATATATAGCAAGGCGCCGGTGCACGCTGCCAATAATAAACACCGGTTGTCTGTTACCCACTATATTAACCAATTCAAACTCTTCTTCTTCTCCGCAAGGCATCTTTCTGATTACTCTGCTATAGCTTGATCCGGCATAAACTCCAGTACATCCCCCACCAACGACGCTGGAATCCTAACCCATCGCAAAAATGATCCGCTTAGAAAATCGGAGCGTTACACAATCGCGTTTGCAGACCTCGTCGCTCGAATTCAATAGCGGTATTACGGCACGGTCGCGCATGAATAGGGGGCGTTGCTGTAGCTAAATGAAACCTATCGGTGCGCGGTCAGTGGGCTTCGTCATTGTAGGCTATGAATGTGTGAATGCACGGAGTGCATGAGACGACGCCTAATATCTATTCTATGCCAGAGGCAGCCGATATCTCACATGCCCGACCATATCTCCCCCTCCAAAAAAAGTATCGTTAGAGCCGCCATTACATATACCTATACAGTGGCACCCGCTTTATGGGGACTAAAATAAACGGGCACATCGCTTAAACGACATGTCTTGAAAAAAAAACAATCCTCAAGCAAGCTGCAATGTGTTCACCGCTTGTCCGTGTGTATCCGTGCCCGTGTGTGTCCGCAAGCGTTCACCGCTTGTGTACGCGGTGTCCATTTGCACCACCGCTTAATCGGGACGCGTTTCTGGTTCCAGTTCTGTCCCGATAAAGCGGGGACCACTGCATTATGGAAGGTCAATAAAGGCGTAGTGTATATTGCCGGAGCACGGTGCGTTGGCGTAAGGTTAACGACGGTAATTCCTTCCCGCTGCTAGCGTGCTCACGGCCCGTAAACCGCTGATTGGCACACGTTACCTAATTCGTCAGTGACATGGTTCCAATTGCCGAGTGGCGGCGGTGTAAATCAAAAACGCAACACAAACACAACACAGTACGAACACAAACACAACACAACACAACACGACACGACACGACACGACACAGCACAACACAAATACAACACAAACACAAATACATGCAAAAACACAAAAAACCAATGCAAACACAAACACGCAGCTAGGATCGGATGCAATCAAGCGACAGGTGTGGGACATGCAAACAGGCAACACGTGTGGGGCATGCTAGCATGCGACAAGTGTGGGACATGCAACGTAGATGACAAGTGTGGGCCAGACAAGCATGCGACACGTATCCAGCCGATTTCATTAAACGGCGGCGTTGTTGCTGCATTCCAGTTAGATTGCCGTGTAATAATTTGCACATTCCTCTTTTATTAAACCCCGCTGCCTACCACGTTAAATTCCATGGTTTCGTTCAGCGAATGTGTACGGCAGACGTACCTCTACACATCGCATAGATTATACATATTATCAAGAGCATATAAAGAAGGTACGTTATATATCTTCTTTATATGCTCTTGATATTATACTCACCCCCAAACTACACAGCTGTTACACTAACGCCGCGTTCACGACCTTCATCCCCGACCTTCACAGCCTTCACGACCTTCACAGAATTCACGACCTTCACAGGCTTCACGACCTTCACAGAATTCACGACCTTCACAGGCTTCACGACCTTCACAGAATTCACGACCTTCACAGAATTCACGACCTTCACAGAATTCAC
>NW_014577335.1:161787-163112 GCF_000485595.1 Priapulus caudatus | reverse complement strand
GTGTGTGTGTGTGTGTGTGTGTGTGTGTGTGTGTGTGTGTGTGTGTGTGTGTGTGCGCGCGCGGATGCACGTGCGTGTACGTGTGTGTACCGGAAAATTTTTCACGCTTCCTTTTTGCCTTTCTTTTCCTTCCTTTCTTTCGCGTCCGATTAGAGCCCTATTTTCTCTCTGTCTCTCTGTCTCTCTCTCTCTCTCTCTCTCTCTCTCTCTCTCTCTCTCTCTCTCTCTCTCCCTCTCTCTCTCTCTCGCGCGCGCGCTTGTTCTGAAATGATGAATGCAGTCCAATATCCTGCATGCACACTGACATTGAATTGACATTTTCCATTCCATGGTACGTACCGAACAAACTTTAAACGTTGCGTTTGCTTTAAAAAAAAACTCCGCATTTCGACGCGCAGTGAGAACCACTCTAGTAGTTAATCAGTGGCTTCACCCGGGAAACGCATACGGCGCAAACAGACAGTCAGTCTGCGCGACTTCACAGAAACATGGCCGAGTCACCGACAGCGCGCGACGAAACACTGACCATTCAAAAGAAAAGTTGTCATGTTTAGGTTGCAGTCGACGTTTATATTTGTTTCGATATATTTGTTTATATATTTGTTATATTTTGCTTAGATGGTAAATGGTTTCCGCGGGCCTTTGATCTTCGATGAATGCAGCTTGGCGATCTAATGCAATGCGTGCTACTAGTTGAAAGACCGAGCCATTAGGCAGCGGGCATTCCAGTTGACATATAGGTAAGCTAAGCATTTCATAATGTTGACGAAGATTGGGAAAATGGAAGTTCCATATATACACGTTTATTGTCCGCATACGCAACGTTGACATACGTAAAACCAAGCACAGAATGCACATTTTATACATAATCTGACATGTATGGATTATGCACACAAGAAAACATCGGCACACGCAAACACACACAAACACACGCGCGCGCATGCGTACGCGCACGCGCACACGCAGATGCACACGCACGCACGCATACGCACATATTATAGCAGAAGGCAGAAAGGTTCGATATGATATGACTACTTTTTTTTTTAGGGTTAGGGTTAGGATAAGGGTTAGGGTTAGGTTTTTTTTTTAAGTGCCTAGTAGTCATATCCTAAGTGCCTAGTAGTCATATCATATCGCACCTATCTGCCGGGTGCCACATCTCTACTGTTCTTACCGTCGCACCTCCACCACACACCTCGCTGTGCTACCAGGAGACACCGCCTGTCACCTGTCAACTGTCAACAGCAGCTGTTGTTACTGGTGGTCGCGCGTAGAGCTGCCGTGGATAATAACTAAGGATGCCATCACACACACACACCCACGCA
>NW_014577335.1:147206-154706 GCF_000485595.1 Priapulus caudatus | reverse complement strand
CACCCACAAACCACATCATCGGTTTTCTTTTTGTTCTTGTTGTTTTTTGTTTTTTGTTTTTTTTTTTTGTTTTTAATCGTTTTTTTAATTTATTTCTCTCCCTGCCCCCCGTCACGCGCGTCACGCGCTCTCCTCTGCTTCGCTTCTCTTCTCTCGTGGTCTCTGTCTATTTTTGCCGCCCTCTCTCTGCTCTCTTCTCTTCTCTCTTCTTCAGTATAATATATAATCATATATATCTGAACTATAAACGTCATTCCCAACACTACATGTGCTATTATCAGCAACGACATTTTCTCTATTCCACACGCAGACCTGAAATTTATCTCTTGATCGTTCTGTTTTGTTTCTACACATCAGCCTGTTATTTTTCCGGCAATCTAGCTGCAATACTAACTCAGATAACGATCAGGCTTCGGCAGTCGTCACGGTCTGGCATGACGCTAGCTATGAAGCAGCATATTTTCCCTGTGGAATGTCAAAAAATTGCCTTTCTCAGCGAAAAAGGCGTCATGCCATTCCCTCAGACGTGTAAACACGCATCAGCGGTCACATTAATATAATTCGCCTTGCGAACGTTTACTAGTATCTACAATATGTCATACTTTATCAGAAGAAGAATAGCTTATATCATCACACACACATCAAACACATCCACAGGTCACCACAAACCCATCAGCACACACACCAACACACACACATATGTTAAAGTGTGGATCCAGCACACACATACACGACATCACACATCACACACACCACACACATCACACATTTCACATGTTCTTATTTTCACATTCACTACACACACACACCTTACACACACGCACTGCGCCGCACGATATCATCTGCATCGTCACGCACTGTAATCTGTTATTTGTCACGCACTGCACGCGCGCGCACTGCGCACGCACAGGTCCTACGCTCGTACACACACACTTCCATCACATCACACACCACACAAAGCACACAGCACCTATATATATATATATATATTATATATCTATATATTATTATAGTTATATAATATATGAAATTATTACTTATAAACGTATATTAATAGAAACAAGTATATCGCACATATGTTACTGCCAATAACAACATAATGGACATTTTCTGTGTTTGGTTCTTCGTCTAAAATAGCGCATATTTTCTATCACAATTCGCGTTCTCTTTTACTCGAAGCCATGAAAACGAAGTTTTATCCGATAAACCAATCCTAATGGCACAACTATTGACAACTCGAAAAATGAATCTAAAGCAATAGTCGTAAATTAGACTGCACGGTTATTACCACCTGAATCAGCCATCTTGCATCAATGTCTTCTATGTAAGTCTACTGTTGACGAGAGATATCAGTTTCTTAGTAGCTCGCTTCCAAAATGCATCTCTCAGCATCACTCTTCTTACAGTATTTGTAAGTTTCCATTGTGGCGTGTGAATAAAATTTTCCGCCTTCACGCTACTACAGCGCTGTTTTTCGGCAATCTTGCTTGCAATACAACATACGATCAGCTTGCAGGCGTGCACAGCTGGCAGATGCTCGCTACTTGAAGATGCAGCAATATTCAGCGGGTTAATGCCTAAAAAATTGCTTTTCTAGGCAAAAGGCCATGCCAGCTCCCAAACGTACAACACCATTCGTAGCGCAAATATTAATGATATACGTCCTTAGGCGGTACGTACTTAGAGTATCACACCGTATCATCTTCATTCTAAAGAGTGAAGTGCTATTATCACGATCAACACCCACACACTACACACACATTTCCATACTTCACACTATCTCATCACACACACACACACAGCACACACACACAGCACACACAACAACACACACACCACATTCACCACACACACTTTTCTTTTCTTTTCACACACACACACTACACTTCTTTTTTCATTTCTGTTTTTTCACACCACACACCACACTACAACACAGTTCTGTCCACGACACACATTTTCCACACACAACACACATTGTCATTATTTGTCGTTTGTTTAAATGTTAATTTTTCCACACACATCAACATAACAAACACATCACTAATTTTCACTACACAACACACATATGTTTCTTGTCAATTTTGTTGTTCACAACACACACTGCGGCGCGCACGACACAGTGATATTTTTTTTTTCATTTTTTGTTTGTTTAATAGTGTTTTTCACATTCACCGACATACACACACACTTTTTTCTCAAAATCACATTCCATCACAATACACATATCACATCACACGACACAACTACACACACACACACACACATCACATAAGTATATATTATTATATATATATGAATAAATTATTAACGTATAAATAAAACAGTATACTCTACATGTTACGCCATACAAATAATGGACATTTCTGTTTTGTTCTCGTCTTAAATAGCGCATATCTTATTCACATTTCGCGTTTCTCTTTTACGAACAAAGATTTTATCGTAACCATACATGCACTTATCGACAACAAAATGTCTAGACAGGCGTAAATAGATGCAGGTTACTCCCCCTGATCGCATCTTGCATCAATGTCTTCTTATGTAAGTCACTGTTGCGAGAATATAGTTCTTTAGCCCGTTCAAAAAATGCATTCCCGCCCATTCTTTTAAAGTATTTAAGTTTCCATTGTGCGTGTGATAAATTCGCAGTGTACTCATGTGAAATCTAGGCCTACTCGATGAGATTCCTGGTGACTGCATGGGCGCTTCTATCTTAACGAAGGGTTTCCTAAATTCAAATTACAAGCTCAAATCAATACCCAACAATGGTAACACGGAATGAAGCTCAGGCCCGTTGTCAGAGCATGATTGGTCGTAAGATTATTCCTGATAGTAATCTTTTGTCTTCACCCGTTTTCAGAAAAATCGTAATTTATGACTATCGGAAATCCATTCCCAAGGCTTGTCCCAACTTTATAAAAGTTCATATAAAAGACCAGTAATAAAAGAGTCTGATAAAATATTGTTGAGAGAAACGGCCCACTCGTATTTTCCTCTCTAATAGGACGCATGGAAACGTTTACTCGCAACGTTCTAACACGTACATTCTGACGGCAACGCGCAACGCTAGGCAGTAGGCTGGACCTTCTCGAGAAATCTCTCGCGCCGGATTTACTGTCCACAGACTCTAAACAAAATCAGCGCGAATCAAATTGCGAATGGTGGCTATAATTACGCAATAATGGGTACTACGGCAATAATTATAGCTACAATATACGTCCTCAACGCTCACACTAGAGATTGGGCCGCAGTGATCCTGAAATCAGCGGTCGAATTAAGCAATTTCCCAGATGGCGCCACAAGACGTTCGTGTGTATTTCCACCAATCAGCGGCGCTGCTTTCTATAAAGGGCCGGACTGTCCCGCCGACAACACTAACGGTCCATACTCATTATTTTATGATTAAATCGGCGCAGATCTGCATCGGGCGAATAATATCGCCGAGTGAAATCGCCTAGTGTGTCCCACTTCATCGCACGGCCGATTTGTAGTCGCCCAGATTTAGTCCGCCTGAATTCAATCTGCATAGATCTAACAACGTTTTGATATTATGCGGCGATTATTTCAAGTTCGGCGCGATATAAATGCGCGCTTAGTGTTCCGTGGGCCGGCGATAAAACTCCCCCCGATTGTACATTAATTCATGTCAGCCTAATACAGAGTTGTTCAATGATACTGACGTAATAGCGGATGTTTCATGTTTATTATGTTTCATGTCATGTAAATACGATGTCACAGTGTTGTGTATCACCGCACTGCACGCACGGTTACGTGCACACGTCAAGCAACACACTTTATGAATCGCACGTGTACTGTGCACACAGGCAACGCACAAGACACGTCTACGTGCACATGCATGCCTTTACGTTTGTCATCTGCACACACACGCACGACGCACGCATCGCTACACATCACCACATCGTGTACCTGCAGTACGCACCACACGCACTGCACGCGACGACAATGCTACAACACGTGTACCCGCACACGGTCTTTCGCAGGCGGGCGATACACGCACGTCACGCTAACGATCTAAGGAACGTGTACCTGCACACGCCACGCATCGCATCGCACGCCACCAGTGTACGTGTGCACACACACGGACGCAGCTGCACGGCGACGAACGTGTACCTGCACGCGCGACGGCACGTCACGCGACGCGCGCAACGTTTACGTGCACTGACGCACACATGCATTGCACGATGTATCGCACGCCACCAACGCGATCGCTATATCGGCACTACTGCACGACACGTCACGCACTACACGCAACTGCACTACCACTGCACCCAGGCCACATTTCACGCTGTTACGTTCTACGACGCACGCCTCAGCGCAACGTGTACGTGCACACCACGCACCCACACGCTACGCATCGTGACGCACGGGTTAAGTCCCACGCACGCCACTCACGCCGAAAACGCCCCGTGTAGCTGTACATCACGCGCGTCACGCACAGCACGTGCACAGCAACACTCGCGCAGCAACGTGTAGTGCGATCACTGCAGCACATGCAGGCGCACTGTAGCGCATGCATGCTACGTATACGTGCTACGACGCAATTCACATCGGTGATGTTTACGACACTACGCACGCATCACATTTTTTTTCTTGCACGGCATGCAGCGTCACGTTTTAACATACAACACGCACGTACGCTCAATGAAGCACGCAGGTGTACGTGTCACCGTACGCACCGCACGCCAACGCAGCGTGCTACGTGCATTGCCTGTATGCACGAACAGGCGATTTTCGACCGGCGATTTAGTCGCAGCCGATTTAGTCGCCGATTTAATCGCCTAGTGTGTTGCCACTCGACTCCGCGCGATAAATGCGGGTGCGATATGATCGGCGATAAAAATCGCCTCCGATTAAATAGCGCTAGTGTGTCCGGCCCATTAAAGGCCCGCGTTGCCGAAAGAATTAATCAATTTTTATTCAAATGCCCTCCGCGCCTGGCAAATCGTCAATTTAGAAAATGTGGCCGATGAAGTACTATGTGCGCCACAGCGGCCGTCTACTCAAATTTTTCGATGTCGGCTCTTGACTGCGGTGGGGCAGTGAGCGAACAGAAACGTACAGTCATGTCAGTACACGGTGTTCATCTAGGACGACGATAGTAGTAGATAATATCTATAAGAAAAGTAATCTTAAGTATTATTTATAATTTATTATTGTTGGTTTATTATTATTTATTATTATTAGTTTAGTATTCTTAATTCTGTACTGAGCACATAGCTGACATGTTACCTGCATACATACAGAAGAAATGCTTCGCGGGAATAGAGGAAATTTAATTATTTAGTGGCGCGCGAGTCGTATGGTTCATTGGGCTAAATACCAATGGCAGCCCATCGGGCGGCGTGTGTGTGTGTGTTTTGTGTGTGTGTGCTGTGTGTGTGTGTGTGTGTGTGTGTGTGTGTTCGCGGGTGTGTCGTGTGCGTGTGTGTGTGGCGTGTTGTGTGTGTTGTGTGTGTTGGTTGTTTGTTGTTGGTTTGTGTGCAATGTGTGTGTGGTGTGTGTGTGTGTGTTGTGTGGTGTGTGTGTGTGTGTGTATGGTGTGTGTGTGTGTTGTGTTCGCGGGGTGTGTGTGTGTGGCGTGTGTGTTGTGTATGTGGTGTGTTGTTGCTGTCGTGTGTTGTGTGTGGTGTCGGTGTGTGTGTTGTGTGTGTGTGCATGTGTGTGTGTGTTGTGTGCGTTCGTGTCGTGTGTGTGTGTGTGTGTGTGTGTGTGTGTGTGTGTGTGTGTGTGTGTGTGTGTGTGTGTGTGTGTGCGTGAAGGTCTATACCGTATTAGCTAGAGGATATCACAAGCGGCTCACGTATGCAACGGCAGCAATCGTATCCTTACATACTTCGAGCTTCACACGAGCTATTATAATCTTCGACTTCAGAGTCATTCGCCACGATACCGGGTTTACAGAGAGAATGACGTGAGAGAAGCAAAACAAGGGCATGGGGCGGGGCCGCGCCATGCGAATTAGCGAAGGATTTCCTAAGGATTTTCGGATCACGGCTTGCGGGAAGATCAAACAGAAAACTCGTGATGCTTTTAGGTGTCGTGTGGCAGCCTGCGCTCTATAACCTTATTGGAACGTCTTGTTATATGAGTCTTTGGAATGTCTATTGGAACGTCTTTGGAACGTTTATTGGAACAGTCTTTGGAACAGCAGCAGCAACAACTGTAAACGCGAAAAATAACCAGGCTGAGGAAATACGCGCTCCGTGCTCTATAGCGCACCATGTTGCGACGGCTACTCGTCAACAGATGACAGTCACCACGATTCGCTAATGTTAAGGGGCATACAACAGTAACCTTCCGCAAATTGTTTCACTATTTCGTCCCTAGAAAAGGCCTTCTTTTGAATTTTGTTTTCGGTAAAATTCGGCACTAGTGTGCACTATACACGCAGAATAGATGCCTCGTAGACGTCTAGAAGGCATTAGGAGTAACCGGTCATAGTGACCGGTCATGGTAACCGCAAAAAAATAACCAGGCCGAGAGAATACGCGCCCTGTGTTCTATAGCTCTCCATGTTGCGACGGCTACTCGTCAATAGATGGCAGTCAACGCGATTCGCTAATGTTAAGGGGCATACAACAGTAACCTTAGCCCTAGAGAAGGCCTTCTTTCGAATTTTTTTTTCGGTAAAAATCTGGCACTAGAGTGCATCAATTTGCCTTACGCACGCAGGATAGATGCCTCGTGGACGTCTAGAAGGCATTAGGAGTGAGATTGGTCTATTCGTGTGATTGTGCCATTCCTTCAAGTGGCGCACCCATGGTGACCGGTCGGCCATTTTGTGTTTGAAACGGGATCCGACTACATTGTACAAATGCGCATCATAGAGCTGGCAAAAGTTTCGAGCGGAGTATAGAGCAAGAATCTGTGGTTATTTAACATGAATAAAGTGCATGTTGTGTATGCGACTATACACTGTGAGTATTTTTAATTAATTTCTGTTCGATGCTTATTCAGACCTGCTGCCTATGGACGCCCTTTACTGTTGTACACCACCTATGGACGCCCTTTACTGTTGTACACCACCTATGGACGCCCTCTACTGTTGTACGCCACCTCGACGTAACACAAGTGGCTCTATCCGGTGCGCCACTGCGCGAGCGATAATGAAGATTACCCGGCTGGCAGGCAACGGCAATACCCATCTTCTTACGGCGCATATCCGTAATTGCCTTGCCTGACACAGACATTATCGTCTATTGGATAAGAAAACGCAGTGACTTGCCGCTATATGCTGTTAATAAACATCGCAGCGTACATCGGTGCCTCGCTGCATGCTGGCGCACAGTATTTCACATCTATATACATAACCTGCGGGTATGACATCCAGCACCGCTTATATTAACCGTAAAAGAAACGATTTGGACGCATTGGATCTCGCGTCCGTTAATCACGCCATCAAAACAATCTATCTATCTGTCTATCTATCTATCTATCTATCAATTTATCTGTCTATCTATCTATCTATCTATCTATCTATCT
>NW_014577335.1:142735-145624 GCF_000485595.1 Priapulus caudatus | reverse complement strand
AGAGATATGCATAATCATACTACCGTATGGGCTAAATATAAACTCTAGTCCTCCGCATTTGACCTGCGCGTTCCCAACAAGAAAGAGTGCGAAGATCAGGATAATCAGGCGCCAACGCTTTGCGCGCAACGGCTGAAACAATTGTTGTCAAACAACTAACATCGGAAGTGGTGACGTGACGTCACATGTTTGTTTATTTTGGCTGCGCGCGTGTACCGCTGTACCTGCGGCAGCCGCCTGCAGCGGTTGCTTGGAGATTGGGAACTGTCAAGCAACACTCGGCAGGTATTTTCAAAAATAACGCTTTTATAAGACAACGCACGAGTGAAATGGGAGGAACTAGAGTTTATTTGCCATAAGGTAGTATGTGTATTATGGCATGACAGCCGAAGTATTTGCTTAGTCTAGTACTGTAAGAAATTAGCGTTTATGCGCATTGTGCGTGCTTTAAGCGTAGCTGAAGCATTATCCCATCCTCGCCAGCATTCACGCAGGCAGCTGCTCGTCAGTTTTATGGGCGGCCGTCTGGGTGTTGTATAAGCTGGCATCACGTGAGAGATAAAGAGGACGAGGAGGAGGAGAGGGTATATCATGTGTGTTCGCTGTGTGTCTGAGTGGTGTGTGTGGCGTGGGCGGGAGTGGTTGGTGAGTTAGGCGTGTGGGGTGTGTGTGTGTGTGTGTGTGTGTGTGTGTGTGTGTGTGTGTGTGTGTGTGTGTTTTATTTTATGGTATGTAGTGTATGTATGTTGTTGTATGTATGTAATGTATGTATGTATGTATGTATGTATGTATGTATGTATGTATGTATGTATGTATGTATGTAATGTATGTATGTATTGTATGCTATGTATGTATGTATGTAAATTGTATGTATGTATGTATGTATGTTAATGTATGTGATGTATTGTAATTGTATGTATGTATGTATGTATGTATGTAATGTATGTATGTATGTATGTAATGCTATGTAGTATGTTAATGTATGTAATGTATGTATGTATGTATGTATGATATGTCTGTATGTATGTATCGTCTGTATGTATGTATGTGTATGTATGTATCGTATGTATGTATGTATGTATGTATGTATGTATTATGTATGTATGTATGTAATGTATGTTATGTATTGTATGTATGTATGTATGTATGTAATGTATGTTATGTATGTATGTATGTTACTGTATGTATGTCATGTATGTAATGTATTATGTATGTACGTATGTACGATAGGGTGCATTAGATATATAAATTAGATATAATTATAAATAATAGTTAGATATGATTATACTTGATAGATATATTGATTAGATAGATAGATAGATAGATGGATGGATGGATGGATGGATAAGATATTATTGCATGAGATATGATAGATAGATAAGATGGATGGATGATGGATAGGAGATGGATGGATGATGGATGGATGAATGGATGGATGTATAGGATGGATGATGGAATGGATGGAATGGATGGATGGATGGATGGATGGATAGATGGATTGGATGGATGAATGGATGGACTGGATGGATGATGGATGGATGGATGGATGATGGATGGATGGATGGATTGGATGGATGGATGGATGGGATGGATGATGGATGGATGGATGGTAGGATGATGGATTGGATGGATGGATGCGATTGGATGGCTGGATGATGAGTGGATGGTGGATGGATTGGATGGATGGATGGATGGATGGATGAGGATGATGGATGGATTGATGGATAGATAGATAGATTAGATAGATAGATAGATAGATAGATAGATAGATAGAAACGCACGCACACACGCACGCACACACGCACGCACACACGCACGCAGGCACGCACGTGTACGTTCACACGCACGCACGCGCACACGTGTACGTGCACACGCACGCACCCACGCACGCATGTACGCACGGTTAAGTGCACACGCACGCACTCACGCACGAACGCACGTGTACGTACACACGCGCGCACGCACGCACGCACGCGCGCACGTGTACGTGCACACGCACACATGCACGCACGTGTACGCATGCATGCACGTATACGTGCACACGCACACACGCACGCACACACGCACGCACACACGCACGCATGCACGCACGTTTTACATACACACGCACGTACGCATGAATGCACGCAGGTGTACGTGCACACGTACGCACGCACGCACGCACGTCTACGTGCACATGTATGCACGACTAGGCGATTTCACCGGCGATTTAGTCGCCCGATTTAGTCGCCCGATTTAATCGCCTAGTGTGTCCACTCGACTCGCGCGATAGAATCGGGCGATTTAGTCGCCCGATTTAGTCGCCCGATTTAATCGCCTAGTGTGTCCACTCGACTCGCGCGATAGAATCGGGCGATATTATCGGGCGATAAAGTCGCCCGATTAAATAGCCTAGTGTGTCCGGCCCTTAAAGGCCCGCGTTGCCGAAAGAATTATCAATTTTATTCAATGCTCGCGCGGCAATCGGCAATAGAAAATGTGCCGATGAAGTACATGTGCGCCAGCGCCGTCTACTCAAATTTGTTCGAGTCGGCTTTGAAGCGGTGGCAGTGAGCGAACAGAAACGTACTGTCATGTCAGACACGTGTTCACAGGACGACGATATAGTAGATAAATCTTAAAGTAAAGTAATCTTAAGTATTATTACTATTATTATTGTTGTTATTATTATTATTATTATTAGTTTAGTATCTTATTGTACTGAGCACATAGCTGACATGTACCTCATACATACAGAAGAAACGCTCCGGGAATAGAGGAAATTTAATTATTTAGTGGCGCGCAGTCGTAGGTTATTGGGCTAACTACAATGCAGCCCATGCGGCGCGCGCGCGTGTGTGTGTGTGTGTGTGTGTGTGTGTGTGTGTGTGTGTGTGTGTGTGTGTGTGT
>NW_014577335.1:139705-140723 GCF_000485595.1 Priapulus caudatus | reverse complement strand
TAGGTTATTGGGCTAACTACAATGCAGCCCATGCGGCGCGCGTGTGTGTGTGTGTGTGTGTGTGTGTGTGTGTGTGTGTGTGTGTGTGTGGTGGGGGGCAAGGCACGGTTAAAAATGGTCAGGGTTGTTTTTCTCTGTATGTTATGTAGGAGTAGTGTTAATAGGTCGCGTCTGGTGCATTACTTCAGAATGCCACAATGCTGCGGTGGTGGTAGTGGCGAGAGGGGACTCCCTGTTTACTATATTGCTGCTAAGGCGTTTATCGGCAATCCCCCGAGTTCTTGACGTTTATCTGGTCTCGTTTGATATTTTTCTAGTATTGTTCTTCCAACGTGAATTTCACTGTATTCTGAGTAAGTCGCCTAATCAAAACCCCAGTTTGTCAGTAGCAGTATCTTTGCCTGCTGCTACACAGACGGAAATTCAGTAGCGAAACAATAAACACACATTGAAACATTCATGACGCGCATCTCATATTTCACGTCTCACAATTGTTCTCTGTCAATCACGCTCAGATTACCGACACGCCAGTGCACAATTGCGCACGCAGGCGAGCAGACGCCATTAGCCCGCCCATATCACTACGCGCAAATAGCGAGTGCGCGTACTACGAAATCGACATGGGTAGCAAAACATATACGGTTAGAGCTGCTTTATTACGCTCTGATAATCATTCGGTCGCCTTTCATGGTGCCGCACGTAAATGAAATGAAAAAAAATCCCGAGCAAGTACGAGTAAGATCCAGGGCAGGTGAGCAATGAGACAGGTAAGATCCAGGGCAGGTGAGCTGTGAGACAGGTAAGATCCAGGGCAGGTGAGCTGTGAGACAGGTAAGATCCAGGGCAGGTGAGCTGTGAGCTAGGTAAGATCCAGGGCAGGTGAGCTGTGAGCTAGGTAAGATCCAGGGCAGGTGAGCTGTGAGACAGGTAAGATCCAGGGCAGGTGAGCTGTGAGCTAGGTAAGATCCAGGGCAGGTGAGCTGTGAGACAGGTAAGATCCAGGGCAGGTGAACTGTGA
>NW_014577335.1:135386-139066 GCF_000485595.1 Priapulus caudatus | reverse complement strand
CAGGCAGGTATGAGACCCGGGGCAGGTGAGCTGTGAGGCAGGTATGAGACCCGGGGCAGGTGAGCTGTGAGGCAGGTATGAGACCCGGGGCAGGTGAGCTGTGAGGCAGGTATGAGACCCGGGGCAGGTGGGCTGTAGACAATCCTGTGGTCAAGCCACTGCAACATTCTTCCAATTCTGCAATTTTACATGTAATGTGCCGCACGCACATCCAGATAAAAAGGCCAAATCGCACAAAATCTTCACATCGGGCAAGCGTTCATCCATATATTTTGCATCGTGTACATTACCCGGTGTTTTTAAACTTGCTACTATTTGTGAGCACGCAAGCCATAGTCATTTTCATATACTCGCTGGAATATCTGTACAAACGGACATCTACCACTGGCTTAACGACGAACATATCGGAGATACGGCGATATTTGAAACCGATAAAAAATGATTTAGGCGAACAGAAAATCAGTAAAAAGCTTTATAACCGACAGTATTAGACATTTTCCACGTCGATATGAGCATACGCTGTCTGCAGGCGAATTCTGCAACACGCGAGTGTCGACACGTTACACTACGACGCAGATATTCGCGTGCTCGTAAAACTGCATCGCAGCGCAATTCAATGAGCACATTTTTACCCCACCGTGGCAAGTCCACAGGGCATTAAAGCGTTGACAGTTGACGATGGAAAGGTAAAGCTAGGTTGACAAGTAAACGATTGCGAGGGTGAAAAAGCGGCGGCCTTTATATATAATTAATCATCGGCTGTAATCGTAAAATTAATCAACATCACGAATAAAATGCCATCAATGCATGAGTAGGAAACGAGGCGGCCAGCACGCAAGCTGTATCAGACGTGACGGGAAAGGTATAGCACTAATTATGCCGTCCAGCATTACCCCAACATGTAACCCTTCTCATCCCCGCCTGACCACTGTGTTCGGTCATCTGACCCTGGGGGCGTGGTCAGCGGACCTTACAGCGTAGTCCCTCCCCTCCTGACCTTGGGGCGTGACCATCCTGACCTTGGGGGCGTAACCTTCCTGACCCGGGGGCGTGATCCTGCTGGCTCTGGGCCGTGACCCTCCTGAACATGGGCTGTGACCCTCCTGAACCTGGGCCGTGACCATCCTGAACCTGGGCCGTGACCCTCCTGAACCTGGGCCGTGACCATCCTGAACTTGGGGCGTGACCATCCTGACCTTGGGGGCGTAACCTTCCTGACCCTGGGGCGTGGCCCTCCTGACTCTGAGGCTTGACCCTCCTGACCCTGGGGCGTAGCCTTCCTGAACCTGGGACGTAACCCTTCTCACTCTGGGGCGTGGCCTTCTTGACCCTGGGTCGTGACATTCCTGACCTTGGGGGCATAACCTTTGTGACCCCTAGAATACGGACTTCCTGATCCTAAGTTGCTATCGACTGACCTTGGGATTTGTCACACGGAAGCATGTGAACTGCGACAGATCATCAGAAAGTTATTTGAACTAAATTGCATTCATTCGAATTCGAATAAGAAGAATAAGAAGGAATAAGAAGAATAAGAATAAGAAGAATTCCCCGCACATTCCAAAGAGAGAATCAGTGCCTTGTGAAATACAAGAGAGGGACCCCAAGATACAAGATACAAAATTCATGAGTTAGTAGTGGACGGGATTGGACCACCTGTCTGTCACTGCTATTGGGAAAACCGCCAGACAGCCTATGGAATTTGTTGAATGGCTAACAGTATACATTATTAAACCACCACGACCTTCACTATTGTTATTAATAAAAACGAGCTTGACCCGCATACAAATGGATTTCTGATCATGTGGCGCGCTATTGAGGGGAGTAGTATAGCCATAGGATAGAGTGGCACACCGTCTTCCGTGGTAGCATCGTTATAAAACGTCGGGGGTTCGATTCTACACAGCGACGGCGCTCACAGAAAGACAGCTCTTTCATTCAGCGCCAGTTCTCGGAATTTATAACTCGTTGCGCTGTCTGAAGTTTCAAATTACCTCCTCGGCGAGTACGGCTACCCTACACTCTGGCTCAGACGCCATGCGTCCACGAACCTAGCTCCACAAAGTTCACACAATGAATCGCAAGTGGATTTAAACTTGTAGTAAAGTATTCTGAATAATAGCGTGCACGACGACGCGCAGTGATTGCCAGTGAGAAATCGTAAAACTTGCATGGCGTCGGTCAGTGCATTGTTTGCACTTTAAAAATATCCTATTATTAGTGATTGACATTGCATGTACACGAGCTGTAACCTTGCATTGCGATGAGATAAATATTTCCAAAAAGGTCGCGAATCCCGATGCAAATTTCATTAGAAAATGCAGTTTAAACTTTTTCCTTTTTTATCGGCGATTGCATGTTTTCTGGCCAAGCTCTACGCGAAAAACATGATTTGTAGGATGCTGTAATGTAAAGAACACAAGTATTGTGAGTGCCCGTGATGATGGTTTTATAGTCGGAATGCGGCCTCATATTGAAATATATTCGCCTGCGGTGATGTGGAAGGTGCTTTAGCAGTTTACTCTGCAGCCAAGAGCACAATGTAATGTGTCTAAAAAGGTGAATAACTCGAGCAAGGATTTTCTCTACTATATAGTCTAGCGACGGCACTCACAGCAAGACAGTTCTTTCATTCCGCGTCCGTTCTCGGAATTTATGTTATATAGTATAGTAAGATAATAGTAATAACTAGAGCACTCGGAGAGCACAGACCTCCGCCACGGCAGCTGAATTCTGTCACTGTGGAAATTTTTATTTATTAATTAATTAATTAAATAATTAATTGGATCCGGATGACGACCAAAATGTAATCAATTTTAAGTTACCCCATTTCTGACCTATCCTGAAAATGTTATTAATTAATTAATTAATTAATTGGATCGGGATCACCACCAAAGGTTAATCAATTCTAAGTTACCCCATTTCTGACCTATCCTAAAAATGTTATTAATTAAGTAATTAATTAATTAATTAATTGGATCCGGATCACCACCAAAATCTCATCAATTCTAAGTTAGCCCATTTCTGACCTATCCTGAACATTTTATGACAATCCGTTCATAACTTTTTTAGTTAGGCTGTACACAAACAATCCCACAAACCCACAAACGAACAAACACACGCCGGTGAAAACATAACCTCCTGCCAACCAGGTAATAAATATAATAATAAATAATCATAATAATAGTTATAATTATATGTTATATATAATAGATACAACACACACAAATACACACACAAACATACACACACACACCACACACACACACACACCACACACACAACACACCACGACAACACCACACACAACCTACACACACGCCCGCGTGCGCGCGCACACGCGCACGCACACGCACACGCAAACGCGCACGCACACGCACGCGCACGCACGCACACGCACACGCACACGCACCACACACACACACACACACACACACACACACACACACATACACAACACGCGCGTGCGCGCGCACGACGCGGCACGCACACGCACACGCAAACGCGCACGCATCACGCACGCGCAACGCACGCCCACGCACACGCACACACACACACACACACACACACACACACACACACACACACACATACACACACGCGCGTGCGCGCGCACACGCGCACGCACACGCACACGCAAACGCGCACGCACACGCACGCGCACGCACGCACACGCACAC
>NW_014577335.1:122305-129123 GCF_000485595.1 Priapulus caudatus | reverse complement strand
GTTCCGTCCGTTCGTGTCCCGTCCGCCGTGCCGTCTGTTTGTCAGTCCGGTTACGTCCGTCCGTCCGTCCGTCCGTCCGTCCGTCCGTCCGTCCGTCCGTCCGTCCGTCCGTCAGTCCGTCCGTCCATCTGTCCATCTGTCCGTCCGTCCTCCCGTCTGCCTGTCTACTCTCATTCTCTCTTTACACCTTCTCGCTCGCCATCTTTCTGTCTCGCTACACCTCTCGTTATCTACATGTCTATCCGCTACTCTCTGTAGGCCCTACCTTGTACCCTACCTCTGTATGCCCTACCTTGTACCCTACCTCTGTATGCCCTACCTTGCTCTCTTGTAATAATGTAAAGCCCACGCACGTGTTTGTGCGTTATTTCCAAAAACATGTCCATCTCAGGCTCCGTTACAATATTGATGATTTCACAACGTCACACCCGCGCGCCAGCAGCAACAACATGAGTCGGAAAAGACAGCGAAGAAGCGAGAAGGAGAGAGAGAGAGAGAGAGAGAGAGAGAGAGAGAGAGAAAGAGAGAGAGAGTGAGAAGGTTAAAGAGATAGAAAAGGGTGAAAGAAAAAGAGAGAGAAATGGGGAGGGATAGAGAGAGAGAGAGAGACAGAGAGGAAAAGAGAGAGAGAGAGATAGAGAGAAGAAGAGAGAGTGTGAGAGACAAAGAGTGATGGGAAGAGAGAAGGAGAAAGAGAGAGAGAGAGAAGGGGGGAGGGCGGGAAAACGAGAGAGAAAGAGAGAAGGGGGAGGGCGGGAAAACAGGAGAGAGAGAGACAGATAGAAGGAGAGAGAGAGAGAGAAGGAGAGAAAAGGAGGGAGGACGGGAGACACTCAATTATTAGCTAAATGTTTTGAAATTGCAAAACAGCACGATGGCAAGGACGTGTATACCCGTGGCCAAAGCTAGCCGGCTGCTGCATGGACACTACCGACTCGTCAGCTAGAACATATCTGAATGGTCCGTAATAAAGACTATTATGGAGTCCTATTATTTTCCTATATACTATTATAGTCTCTATTATAGACTCTTGACATATATCGTTCTACTAATACGTGAGGCGTCTGTTTTTTCCTTGCTGCACCCGAAGCGCTAAATAAAAGCTCAGCAGCGGCTCGCGTTCATGCAGCGATCCGCGTCGAGGCAGTAAGGAGGAAGGAGGTCAAGGAGTAAAGTGTGTTTCGTGAGCTTGTGGTGTAGTCATGCTGTGTTTAGCAGCACATGCACTGGGAGCGTTTCAATAAAATATAATGCTAAATAAATACGAAATCTATTTACTACCAAAGTCTTAATGTTTCTCTACTCTATTTCGCCTATTATTGTCGATAACTTGTTGTAATTGCCGTTCAAATGCTCATCTGCAACACACAAGTACACCGCTCGCACGCCCTGTGCACAAAAAAACATGAATAATAGAGAAGAATAACTTTTGTAACTTAAAAAAAAATTACTCTTGTTGTTTGTGCACGTGCGTGCGGTGTACTTGTGTGTTGCAGATGAGCATTTGAACGGCATTTACAGCAAGTTATCGACAATAATAGGCGAAATAGAGTAGAGAAACATTATGACTTTGGTAGTAAATACATTTCGTGTTTATTTACTTTTTTTATTGAGACGTTCCAAGTGCCTGTGCCTAAAAGAGTGTTGCTTACTTCGGGGTGCTTCCTATTTCAGCTATCACGCGTGCTCTTAGCTCTAGAACTATAGGCCTTCGCTCCTCAACACCTGTGGCAGAGCGAAGGGCTATAGTTCTAGAGTTAGCGTGCTCTAGGCTCTGAGAGCGATTCCTAACTCTGCTCCGTTAAACGAAACGACCACTAGTGGCCAAATACGGCAACGGTAAGCCGCGGCGTGGCGATTGCCTGAGTTTGAACTCCGGGTGTCTCTGATGTTAGCTATAGGCGCCGGTGGCAGCGTAAAATAAGCGAGTGTGGATGTCAGGCCAACACTCTCCCAGCGGGTGCCTGCATGCGACATGTCCACTGCTTAAACGCTGTCGCCGCGGGGCGCCACTCTCGCGCTATCGACCGAGTTTTTAAAGTGTCTCACCCACAACGCGCAACCGCCAATACGCGCCGACGCCAAATTTTCGATCGCAGCGCTACCACCTGCTGTCCGAGCCATTTTAGTATAATAGAGATCAGTGGTCCGAGCGTGTTACCGTTAGGCAGTGATTCGATTTCGTATCGATATGGTTAACCGGCTACCGGTTAGGTTGAAGGTGATGCCCGCTAGGTGCGTGGACGAACCAACGTCACGTTACGCGATGACGTTGAGATCACGTGACGCGGTAGGCGTTTCTTATTCGTGCTGGAGAAGCTTGTGTGTTTAGAAAGTCCCTCTATCTAGAGTCTGCCTTCGAGAGTTTTTTTTACGTCATCGTTCACGCTGTTATTAATAGCAAACTCACATAGCGCTGAATTACCGACTTGTGAGCCTTATTCCAAGCAACGCAGTGATTTTGTATGTCAGTCTTTTAGAATTGTCACAATCATCTAAACTTGCAATAAAAGGTTTTCCCCTCAAATTGCATCCAGGTAGGTAATACCAGGGTACGTTATAATTAATCGCTATATAATCGGTTTCATTTCTGTGTAGTGTATAGTCGTGTGTATAGTGTGCAGATATATACGACAAGGCCTCAAAATCGGTATAAAGCGGGTTTCTGATGGTACATATTAGTTTTACAATAAACATAAAATGCATATAGTGAGGGTACGAATCCGATTTTGACAGGCACGTGTGATCACATATTAAAGGTTTACCAGAAACCGTAAAGATTAGCTTCCAAAGTCGGAAGTGAATCAGTTTCGCATAAGCATTTCTGAACCTTTGCAGAGAGCTAGGCTATTCACGTGATGCCGTACGTCAGACCCTCAAACGCGAGAGATGATGCTGCGAGAGGTTTCAGTTTAATGACAGCTCGTGGCGATTTCGAAAACATATGCAATACGTGAGATCGGAAAGTCCAGCTGTGCTATGTAGGTCACAGAAAAAGGGGGTATAAAATGGCCGAGGCGCGCTTAGGAAAGTACATGATTAATGTAAACACTCGTGCGTTTTTAGTTTTTGCGCTAACACAAACACTGCAAAATATCCCAAACGACCGCAATCATATTTGTAAATGTTTATGTAAACAGAAACGCACCTGTGAATTAAAGTACGATGTTAGTGAAGAGAATTATAGATCAAAAACCTAGAATAGTCCTATCCTACCCATGTTATAAATAAAAGGGCTGTTTATATCGCCTCTTATCGGATCTCAATATGGCGGCGGGACTTTCCGATTTGGCTTATAAGAGAAAGTCCATGTCGTGCATGGGTGGAGCGGCATACATAAGAAATGGTCATATAGAGCAGTCTTGTGCGCAGAGCGGTAGTGGCGGAACGATGTACGTACACGATCACCGACATAGGCCGATCTTCAGGGACTAATTCTCTCCTCATAATCCCGCGTGCAATTTAGCCGTTGTCGTAAAGCCCACGTCTATGGTAACGGCTTTGTCACGTTACAAGATGGCGTTGCGCAAAAGATGCGTTGTTCCCCGGCCGCCGAAAGCGGTTAAGCCGCGCACTTCCGCGGGGACTGGGCGCACGCGACCGCGGGATGTATAGCTATAGCTCCCCGCTATACGCATTCGCGCGCCGAAGGAAGGCGGGCGCGCGAATGCGTATAGCGGGCAGCCTAACATCGCGCAGTTTTCGGGACACGTACGTACATCGGCTCGGCGACATTACATCGGCTTTGGAGGGGGGCCTTTCCGATTATAGATTGACACGCGTTTGTACATCCTCGCCGTCGTACCGTCCCCTGCCGTATTTTCGTACCTTATCTGGCGTTCTCCCACTCTCTTTCTCTCTTTCTCGCACTCCCCACGGTCTGTCTCTCTCTCTCTCTCTCTCTCTCTCTCGCTCGCTCCGCCGCCACGGGTTAATACACATACACTATATACATGCATCAATGCTTCCGCAGCCTGGCACACAAGCATGCACTTGCAGCGTTCAATAAAATGTAATGCCTAAATAAATACAAAATCTATTTACTACGAAAGTCACCGCGGCGCAAAAACTCCCCGAGGAGGGAGGCTGGAATGTCGCGCTCCGCGGTCTTCGTAAAAACATGTGCATATATATATTTTGTGTGTCAGTGTCGGCGGCGTATTGTAGGATTAGCTACGTGTAAAAACTGCACGGCCACGCCAGCACGTGCTCGCACGACCTGCCCTGCCACCGGGCAGCGGCGGGTCAAGAGGTTGATAAAAACCTCGCACGTACGGAGCGCACGGCGCTTTTGGAGATAGATAGCATCTAGACCGCGCCAGACCACGTGGAGCGCCGTACACGTCTTCGTTAAAACCTCTGTGATAGACGTAACGCTATACTCGGCAGAAGCGCCTGTCATCGCGTAGCGGCCATGAGCGAGCGCATCATTGCTTATTGACAGCATTTCTTGTAGGAGCCACTACGTCTTAGCCATGAGGCGCGCCACCAAAAAAAAAGTTTAGGGGCCGTTTGGAGATGGCCTCAAGCCGTCCATCCCGAAATGTCGGTTGATTGCGCCCAGTTTTCGCGGAGTGCGTTTTCAGACCCCTGTCTCAGATATCTCTCTAAGTGGACAAAAAGGGGCGGCGTATTCGCGTTAGGGGCGGCTTCGCCGCGAGCTGTGCGCTGCGCGCAAAAACCGGGGCCGCAAGTCCGTCCAGAGAGACATGATACAAGGTTGCGTTGCACAGGCTGTAGATCATGAGGCGCTGAGCGGCGCCGACAACACGCTGTTCGCGCGGATATGCGCACGCGGACCGCGGGGGATGTTCAAGTATGAAGCGCTGTCCGCAGTGGAGACGTGCGCCAAATTCGAGGCCCGGCGCACGTCTCCACAGCGGTCAGCGGATGGTCTGTAGTTTTAGAAGATGACAATGATTATATGGACGATATTCTAGAAATTGGAGATTATAAAACAGTAAAAAAATCGCTCAGTCATGCTCCAGATTAGTCACAAGTTCCATTTTCTCTTAACACTACATCGGTTATATAAAATTCACAAACAAAGAAATATTTTTGCATCATTTCTTGATATACGTATATTGATATGATTCCTTGATATTTCGTGATACCTAAGGTGCCTAAAGAAAGTGGATTTGCACCGGTTATAACGTTATGATGAGTCCGAACTGAAAAATGTAGGTAAGGGAAATGATTATGGGCAAGAGCAAAAATGGTGGAAATCATACTATAGAAGCAAGAGGGAAATTATGCGAATACACAGTTTTACCTTTCTTCCTAAATAACAGTGAAACATGGACTAACTTAACTAAGGAAGAAGTAAACATGCCATTTTGCACTGTGAATATAGTGATCCGCTAGGGGACGGCCCTGATTGGCTAATTTTATCTCTTATTTAATTTCATTATTTTTATGATCCAAGAGATGGCGCTGTGGCATGTAAACATTGACTAGGCGTCTGGGCTAGGCGTTAACGCGTTGACCTTATGTAAACCCACACGTTGGAACAGCTTGTAGACTGGGTATATATATAGACACGATTGTAAATAATGCGCGCCGACTCGGCGCCTGCGTGTCTGAAAAATCCCCAGATAACGGATAAGCTCTCGGCTCAGAGCCGCCGTACCGCCGTACACGCCGTATAAGGAATAATGGGCGGGCTTCGGTCTAACTAAAATGGGATTTACGAGGAAATTCGAGGCGCGCAGGGTGCTAAATAGCAGGTCATTTTTGTTAACCGAGCCACTAGCTATCGATTAAGACATTCGCGAGTAATTGATGCGGGCAGAACGTGAGATCAGGCGATTTCGTCACTCTGCGTAATAGATGTAAACTTTGGCGATGAGGGGCGGGGGGCGATGCCTGTGTTAGCGTGGCACTGCGTGCCAAATCATCGGGCTGCGCCCTGATCACGCCCGTCACGTCCAGAGAGACATGATACAAGGTTGCGTTGCGCAGCAGGCTGTTGATCATGGGGCGCTGACGCGGCGCCGACAAACACGCTGTTCGCCGGATATGCGCACCGGACCGCGGGATGTTCAAGTATGAAGCGCTGTCCGCAGTGGAGACGTGCGCCAAATTCGAGGCCCGGCGCACGTCTCCACAGCGGTCAGCGGATGGTCTGTAGTTTTAGAAGATGACAATGATTATATGGACGATATTCTAGAAATTGAGATTATAACAGTCACTAACAGTCGAAGAGCCTGGTCGTTTAGCCCACATTAGCTGAATAAAAAAGATTAGAATTTAATATGAACAAAACACAATAAATGCCGGTTAATAAAATTCACAAACAAAGAAAAGATTTTTGCATCATTCCTTGATTGATATACGTATATTGATATGATTCCTTGATATTTCGTANTATAATCACATATCATCATCTATAATATATCTATAATCATATTATATCTATAAGTCATATATCATAATAGAGTCTATATTATGTCACTCCTGGTATAGCATCGTATCGTAGGGAGTATCGTATGGTATAGTATCGTATCCTAGTTCACTGCGGGGAAGGCAATCTCTCGTCAAACGAAGATTCACGAAATATTTTCCTTCCAAAAGAGCAGAGAATGGAAGAAGGGGGAGCGGGTGTAAGGACGAAGAAGACGGAGAAATAAGAACAAGAAGAAGGAGAAGACTGAGAAAGAAGAGGAAGAAGGAAAAAAGAAAGAAGGAAAAGGAAGAAAAAAAACAATAAGAACAAGAAGACGAAGAAGAAGTAGACGAAGAAGAAGAGGAAGAAGAAGAAGAAGAAGACAGGAGAAGAAGACAGAAGGATCTAGTAGTGAAAATTCGCAGATGAGGCT
>NW_014577335.1:99805-117305 GCF_000485595.1 Priapulus caudatus | reverse complement strand
TGACTAGTCAGTCAAAGGGCTTGTTGGGGGTCCATTATGCACAGCTTCCAATTGAAATGGCCCATGTGAAATTGTGTTTTTCGGAACCCCAAAGAAAATGTCTCCCTCTAATGAATGACGCACTCGTTCACTTCCGACAGCGAGTGAAAATGTCGAAAATTTTCCACTTCGATGCGAAATGCATCGACCGGGCATTTTATTATTTACGAAAAGTAAACAGGCTGGCGAAAGACAGTAAGTACAGTAATTGGTCACGTGACGCTCCATTCATGTCCATCAATGAAGAGGGCGGGGCTTATTCTGATTACGGAGATGCTAAAATGCAACATAAGGACGTAGCGCAGTGCGCTAAACAGCGTGTTATTTTCGTATTTGTGCCAAACTCTATCGTAGGAAACCGGTCTAGCCTAGCAGAATGCCATAGTTCTTGAGATCGGCGATTTGGTGCTGTAATGGGTCCTACCTTTAAATTTATATTATCACGGGTGCGGCGTAGGCTGTGATTGGAAGACACAAAGTGTCAATCCTCGGCGCGCCTCGACATAATGGCCGCATCACGTCTAGAGAGCGGTCCAGAGAGACATGATACAAGGTTGCGTTGCACAGGCTGTAGATCATGAGGCGCTGAGCGGCGCCGACAACACGCTGTTCCGTGGGTTATGCGCACGCAACCGCGGGGATGTTCAAGTATGAAGCGCTGTCCGCAGTGAGACAGTGCGCCAAATTCGAGGCCCGCGCACGTCTCCACAGCGGTCAGCGGATGGTCTGTAGTTTTAGAAGATGACAATGATTATATGGACGATATTCTAGAAATTGGAGATTATAAAACAGTAAAAAAATCGCTCAGTCATGCTCCAGATTAGTCACAATTTCCATTTTCTCTTAACACTACATCGGTTATATAAAATTCACAAACAAAGAAAATATTTTGCATCATTTCTTGATATACGTATATTGATATGATTCCTTGATATTTCGTGATACCTAAGGTGCCTAAAGAAAGTGGATTTGCACCGGTTATAACGTTATGATAAGTGTCCGAACTGAAAAATGTAGGTTAAGGGAAATAATGATTATGGGCAAGAGCAAAAATGGTGGAATCATACTATAGAAGCAAGAGGGAAATTATGCGAATACACAGTTTACCTTTCTTCCTAAATAACAGTGAAACATGGACTAACTTAACTAAGGAAGAAGTAAACATGCCATTTTGCACTGTGAATATAGTGATCCGCTAGGGGACGGCCCTGATTGGCTAATTTTATCTCGTATTTAATTTCATTATTTTTATGATCCAAGAGATGGCGCTGTGGCATGTAAACATTGACTAGGCGTCTGGGCTAGGCGTTAACGCGTTGACCTTACGTAAACCCACACGTTCGAACAGCTTGTAGACTGGCAAACCTGCGCGTACTTGAGCACGCAGCATATCAAGCTGGCTCGTGACTCGTGAGTCGTGACACTGGCTGCCATCTATGCCGACTCGGCGCCCGCGTGTCTGGAAAACCCCCAGATAACCGATTAGCCTTCGGCTCGGAGCCGCCGTACCGCCGTACACGCCGTATAAGGAATAATGGGCGGGGCTTACGGGCTAACTAAAATGCGGATTTACGAGGAAATTCGAGGGCGCAGCGTGCTAAATAGCAGGTCATTTTTGTTAACGAGCCCTTAGCTATCGATTAAGACAATTCGCGCGTAGATTGATGCGGCAGAACGTGAGATCGGCGATTCGCTCGAAAATGCAGTAGATGTACTTTTTTGGATGAGGGGGTGGGGCGATGCCTGTGTTAGCGTGGCACTGCGTGCCAATCATCGGGTTGCACCCATCACACGCCCGCGTCACGTCCAGAGAGACATGATACAAGGTTGCGTTGCACAGGCTGTTGATCATGGGGCGCTGAGCGGCGCCGACAACACGCTGTTCCGCGGGATATGCGCACGCAACCGCGGGATGTTCAAGTATGAAGCGCTGTCCGCAGTGGAGACGTGCCGCCAAATTCGAGGCCCGGCGCACGTCTCCACAGCGGTCAGCAGATGGTCTGTAGTTTTAGAAGATGAAATGATTATATGGACGATATTCTAGAAATTGGAGATTATAACAGTCACTAACAGTCGAAGAGCCTGGTCGGTTTAGCCCCACATTAGCTGAATAAAAAAGATTAGAATTTAATATGAACAAAACAAATATAATGCCGGTTATATAAAATTCACAAACAAAGAAAGATTTTTGCATCATTCCTTGATTGATATACGTATATTGATATGATTCCTTGATATTCGTGATACCTAAGCCTAGGCTAAGGTGCCTAGGCTAAAGTGGATTTGCACCGGTTATAACGTTATGATAAGAGTCCGAACTGAAAAATGTAGGTTAAGGAAAATAATGATTATGGGCAAGAGCAAAAATTGTGGAAATCATACTATAGAAGCAAGAGTGAAATTATGCGAATACACAGTTTTACCTTTCTTCCTAAATAACAGTAAAACATGGACTAACTTAACTAAGGCAGAAGTAAACATGACATTAAATTTTGCACACTGGAGAGATAGTGATCCGCTAGGGGACGGCCCTGATTGGCTAATTTTATCTCTTATTTAATTTTATTATTTTTATGATCCAAGAGATGGCGCTGTGGCATGTAAACATTGACTGACGCGGTCTGGGCCAAGGAGTTAAATATAACTCCTTATATTTAGCTCCTTGGTTTGGGCTAGGCGTTAACGCGTTGACCCTATGTAAACCCACATGTTGGAACTGGGCTGGCACCGCATGTGTCTGGAAAATAGGCAGATAAGAGATAAGCCCTCGGCTCAGAACCGCCGTGCCGCCGTGCAGGCCGTATAAGGAATAATGGGCGGGGCTTACGGTCTAACTAAAATGCGGATTTACGAGGAAATTCGAGGGCGCAGCGTGCTAAATAGCAGGTCATTTTTGTTAACGAGCCCTTAGCTATCGATTAAGACAATTCGCGAGTAGATTGATGCGGCGTAGCGTGGATCGGCGATTCGCTCGAAAATGCAGTAGATGTACTTTTTTGGATGAGGGGGTGGGGCGATGCCTGTGTTAGCGTGGCACTGCGTGCCAATCATCGGGTTGCACCCATCACACGCCCGTCACGTCCAGAGAGACATGATACAAGGTTGCGTTGCACAGGCTGTTGATCATGAGGCGCTGAGCGGCGCCGACAACACGCTGTTCTGCGGGATATGCGCACGCGACCGCGGGGATGTTCAAGTATGAAGCGCTGTCCGCAGTGGAGACGTGCGCCAAATTCGAGGCCCGGCGCACGTCTCCACAGCGGTCAGCGGATGGTCAGTAGTTTTAGAAGATGACAATGATTATATGGACGATATTCTAGAAATTGGAGATTATAAAACAGTAAAAATATCGCTCAGTCATTCTCCAGATTAGCCACAAGTTCCATTCTCTCTCAACACTACATCGGCTAGCTACTGTTCCTACGACGTGTACTAACAGTCGGAGAGCCTGGTCGGTTTAGCCCCACATTAGCTGAATCAAAAAGATTAGAATTTAATATGAACAAAAGAAATAGAATGGTTATATAAAATTCACAAACAAAGAAAGATTTTTGCATCATTCCTTGATATACGTATATTGATATGATTCCTTGATATTTCGTGATACCTAAGCCTAAGGCTAAGGCGCCTAAAGTGGATTTGCACCGGTTATAACGTTATGATAAGAGTCCGAACTGAAAAATGTAGGTTAAGGGAAATAATGATTATGGGCAAAAGAGCCAAAATTGTGGAAATGATACTAGAGAAGCAAGAGTGAAATTATGCGAATACACAGTTTTACCTTTCTTCCTAAATAACAGTGAAACATGGACTAACTTAACTAAGGAAGAAGTAAACATAAGATTTTGCACAATGGAGAGATAGTGATCCGCTAGGGGGACGGCCTGATTGGCTAATTTTATTTAACCATTATAATTTAATATTGTTATTTATCATTTAACCATCATTTATCATTATTTATTATTTATCATTTATCATTTATCATCTATGATTTATCATTATTTATCATTGTTATTTATCATTTAACCTACATTTTATATAACCATTATAATTTCATTTCATTATTTTTATGATCCAAGAGATGGCGCTGCGGCATGTAAACATTGACTAGGCGTCTGGGCTAGGCGTTAACGCGTTGACCTCAAGTAACCAACACGTCCCAACTGTGCGGCGACCAGATGTCTGCAAAATGGCCAGATAACGTGATAAGCCCTCGGCTCAGAGCCGCCGTGCCGCCGTGCACGCCGTATAAGGAATAATGGGCGGGGCTTACGGTCTCACTAAAATGCAGTTTTAGGAGGAAATTCGAGGGCGCAGCGTGCTAAATAGCGGGTGATTTTTGTTAACGAGCCACTAGCTATCGATTAAGACAGTTCGCGAGTAGATTGATGCGGCAGAACGTTAGATCAGCGATTCCCTGCCTCTGCGCCCTATATGTAAACTTTGGTGAGAGGGGTGGGGGGCGATGCCTGTGTAAGCGTGGCACTGCGTGCCAATCATCGGGCTGCGCCCTTTCACGCCGCGTCAGCGCTCAGATAGACATGCATACAAGGTTGCGTTGCACAGGCTGTTTGATCATTAGGCGCTGAGCGGCGGCCGGACGACAGCGCTGTTCCGCAGGGATATGCGCACGCGACCGCGGGCCACGATGTTCAAGATATGAAGCGCTGCCCGCGCAGTCGGAGACGTGGCTGCCAATTCGAGGCCCGGCGCACGTCTGCCACAGCGGTCACGGCTATGGTCTGTAGTTTTAGAAGCTCACAGCACACCACGTCGCCAGCATGTACCGCGCTCGACCGCACAACTTCAACACGTCCCACACACACCACGTCGCGTAGCACGCACCACGCGCTAACGCGAACACACGTACCGTACCAAACGCGGCTCACGCAACACGCGCCTAACGCACACGTCCGCAGCACAAACGCGCTAACGCACCCACGTCGTAACTACGCGCTCACACGCACGCGTCAGGTCGCACGCACTGGCGCTCACAACACAACATCACACACGACGCGCGTCACGCAACCACACGTTGGGCACATGACGGCGCTCACGGCACGACCACGTCGCACAAGCGACGCGCACACGCACAGCACGTCGCACACAACGCGCTCAGACAGTGGGGCTCGAGCGGCCACAACGGTCCGGCACATAACGCGCTCACGCACTGACCAACGTCGTCACACGAACGCACACACGCGCACAGCCACTCTACGCGCTCACAGCACACACGGGCGAGCCACACATAAGCGCGCTTCACGCACACGACGTCGCACACACGCGCTAACGACACTACAGTCGCTGCACGCAGCGCTCAACGCACACACATTCACACCACGGAACGCGTTTACGACACACGAGAGTGAGACGTTCATTTCACGAATTACGGAAATCTGGTCTGGAATTGTTTAGCTTCCTGCAGCCGACCGACGGGCAAGCCACAACNATAATCAGGTTTTTGTTGCTTTAGTGGCTCGGCCGCGCGTGCTTTTCGTGGTATAAAAATAATTTTCCTTTCGCTGATTTAATGCCCTGACATTAATTTGGAAGTTACGCCACCCATAGATGGCCGCTACGAGTCCATCTACGTCAGATTTTACAGAGTTTTTTAAAGAAACGCTCGGCCTGCATGACCTGAGACTGACCGGTGCGTGCACAGATTCGACACGCTAGCGTAAACTCACTTCAGGCTAGCCAACGGATGGGGAGTTCGCTGATGCAAGGTCGGCTAGCCGTCTAGCCCTGCGCTCGGCACTGCCGCTAATGTGAACTTTGAGCGATAGAGGCGGTCCAAGCTATGTTCTGATGTTTAGCCATTGATGTGTTGACGATGTTTCAGTTGTTTAGGACTCAGACTAGCGGCACATTAAGACTGCTATTACATTCCACACCTACCGGCTAGGAATACTTGGTATTACTAACACAGTACATGTATACACATAATACTTTACTGAAGTACTACTACTGGGAGTAGTACTACTACTAAGTTACCTAGTACGAGCTACTAGTAGACTACCAGGACGCACGAGCTAAATATAATAGTAATAGTAATCAATGACGTAACTCTGCTTACTAGTAGTAGCTAATTAAGCTTACTATAATGGACGAACCCTAACCTATATATTGATATAATATTAGACTTTATTATTGATGTAAATGACATTGGTTTATTCCCCCATGCCATACATGTGGGGCCCATATAATCATTGGGAGCCATGTTCTCTATCTTAGAACCAATCTCTTGGCGACCATTGGATTTATTCGCGCCCTACGTGCAGAGCCGAAAGACTTCTGCAATGGCCAGAACTGCTGAATTGACCGATTCTACGGCTTTATCCTATACCTAAAAGGCCTCGTGAAAAGTATTCTAATATAGGGCAGCGAGTTGTCCATAGATGGCGCCACAGGTGGCGCTGTTCGCGCTTCGCGCGTTTATCCGGCTGCAGTTTGTCTAGTGTAGTCTCGGAAATGTAGAGACGAGAGCGACTGGCGTAGAGGTCTGTTTGACGCCACAATACCGCGAGGGTCTCAGCCGGTGTGCGTACACTGTATATAGCGTGTCCTGCATTCACGTACAGTCATATGCGCGATAGGTCAACATTATACACTTTAACAGGAGGTTGTACTGTATAGCTCACTATATACAGATGCCTGAAGTCGTACATACGACAAATAGAGACGCTATTCTTCTATAGAACCGTCCGTGAAGACGTTACGACGGACGCATAGATGAACGCGTTGAGTTATGTGCGTTCTTCGATGAATCATTGGTCTCGGGTGATCGCAAACAATGTGGTATTCTAGTTGCATGAGAAAATAGAGCGGTTTGAAGTCCTTTTTCTCAACTGGTACACCCACTGATGCTAGAAGGATGATCAAGCAAAGCGCAATGAGAGAAGGAGACGGACGGGGGGGGCGG
This sequence comes from Priapulus caudatus, assembly GCF_000485595.1. Taxonomy (NCBI): domain Eukaryota; kingdom Metazoa; phylum Priapulida; class Priapulimorpha; order Priapulimorphida; family Priapulidae; genus Priapulus; species Priapulus caudatus. Next base: position 110,344 of record NW_014577335.1, on the reverse strand, counting down.
AGAAGCAAGAGAAAGAGGAGGAAGAGAAGAAGACAGATGGGATATAAGAATGGGTGGAGAAGGAAGAGAGGAGAAGGGAGGGAAGAGGAGGAGAAGGATGAGGAGGAGAAGGATGAGGAGGGGGAGGAGAAGGAAGAGGAGGAGGAGGAGGAGAAGAAGGCAGATGGGATATAAGAATGGGAGGAGAAGGAGGAGAGGAGAAGGGAGGGGAGAGGATGAAAAGGATGAGGAGGGGGAGGAGAAGGAGGAAGAGCAGAAGAACGTCGACGAGGAAGAGTATGAGGTGGAGAAGGGGTGAGAAACTTGAAATAGCGGTGGAAGAGATAGACAAAGCTAGAGTACGTTCACGAGGGAGGCTATGTGTGGGGGGACAGCGCGGAATCGATCAGTTTGTAATGTGAGATATAGATAATACACAGAACCAGTCGACACCTACACTCGTGGCAAACCACCACAACAGGCAAGCTGACTGACAATCAGAAATTGTTTATGTTCCAAATTCGCACTGCGCGTTGTTATTAGCGATCACAATGTACCGTTTGCGAAACAAAATTTAATTTGTATTCGACGCAGCAGCGAGCTTATGGTAATTGACATACGTACGGAGCGGCAGATGTAACTAACTAAATAGGTTTCCTCCGAAGGAAAAAGTTTTTTCTAGAAACCATAAGCGTATTAATAACGGGCAGCATTAGCTCGAGTCGGCGAGATGCGTTCATGATAACAAGGTTTTACGAAATGCAAATGAACACTGGTGTTTACATTCTGGAACTGCATCTTCACAACGGTGACTGCTCGCTAGTCCGACGGCCCAATAGTCCGAAAACCCACTTGTCCGAAAGCCCACTAGTCCGAAAACCCACAGGGGATGGGGTATCGATCTATAGTTCTAATGTTTAATTAATTAATTAATTATTTATTTTTTAATTAATTAATTAATTAATTAATTTCTAATTTTAATTTTACTTTATGATTTAAATTTTTAATTTAAATTTTAAATTTTTAAATTTAAATTTTAATGTTTGTGTGTGTGTGCGTGGGTGTGTGCGTGAGCGCGTGCATGTGTGCGTATGCAAATATCAGGACTGTATAATATAGATATATATCTACATCTATCTATATATGTTATATATGTATATATATATTTATATATCTAATTTATGTAATATAGATCTCTTAGTAACACTCGTGATAATACGATATGCACTAACCAAAAGCAGGACCAAACTCGGCTGGGATTCTAGAATCGCAGTCGAAATTGCTTCGAAATCGCATACACACGGTGAAGCGTGCGGCCGATCGCATGCGGTTGCAGGTTGCAGCGACGACCAACCAAAAGGCTTGCAGCCTTGCGACGCGACGCGATTGCATTGCGACTGATTTTCTGCAACTGGACGTTCCGCAGCAGATATCCGCGCGAAGCGCGCAACGCCGCGCAGCGGCAATCTTTTACGTATTCGCTGCCTTTATCCAGGAGCTATTAGCTTCAACGGGTCCTAGTATAAGCCAAAGCCGTATAATCCGTGAATTGAGCAGTTCTGGGGCTAGCACAAGCTTTTCGACTTTCCACGTAGGGCGAGAATAAATTGAGTGGTCGTAATTGGTGTTGTTTTTTCTTCGCGCGGTACGTTTTTTCCTATAAAAACGATTTCGAATTTATTTAATTTAACGCCCTGAAGTTATTCTGGTACATATCGCGGCCCATAGATCGCGCCACGAGGCTCTCTTGGAGGCATTTCGCAGACAATTTTAGTTAGACTGGCGCGCGGTCGAGAATTTCACACGCTGCAGTAACTATAACTTTAGTGTAGCGAAACAGACTTGCCCGAATTAAGGTCCGTGCGAGTCTAACCTGGAATCGTGACATCGCGTGTTCGTTATCGTAGCCATCTTCCTTCTCCTTTTGAACCTGTTGACCCCCCACAGGTTTGCGATGATGACGTACATACCCATCGATGTTGCATGCATGAATGTGTCATGCCACGCTGTTGTAGTGCGCTCTTGTGTAAGTCTACGGTTGTTCCATGTGAGTCGTCGAAGAAGGATACATTTCTTTCCATAGGTGAGTGAACCTTCGAATAGTCATCGTGTAGTTCTTACATAATGTTGTATCTATATCATGTATATGTGTGGAAATGCCAAGGTTTAATTGTGAACGTGATCAAATAATCGATTGAGATATGCACGTAAACGTCGTCTTCATAAGCATAACATCGTCTTCATTATACTGTGTTGTCCGTCGTGGATATCATGTGTGTGGTATATATATATGTATATATATATATCTATATATTCAGCTTGCAATACATCTGCAATTATAGCGTAGGTTTATGTAATATCTATGTAACATATATTCCTATGGTATATTCGTATTGTCCAGTATTGTATTCGTAACGTATTCGTATGTATACCTATCCTACATGCTGCATACATGGATATGTATATGTATATGTAGTATGGATACATGGTAGTTCTTACATAATGTTGTATCTATATCATGTATATGTGTGTAAATGGCAACTCATATATGATATATGTCATATATATTTAACATATATTCGTATGCTATATTCGTATGTCGAGTATGTATTCGTAACGTATTCGTATGTATACGTATTCGTATTCGTATACGTAACGTATTCCTATTCGTATGTAGTGGTAACGTATATTGGTATGTCGAGGTCGTCAAATCATCTATTCACATCTCGTACGTGCATGAATAGCGGCTTGCGGTTTTACTATTCAACACATCTTTCGCGCAATTCGGTAGCTTTGTAATTAACCGCCAATGCGCCACAACCGTTCTCCGCGCAATATCACAATTCATGAAGGCAGTAACTCGCTATTTTCTCCGTCATTTCTTGACATGTTCAGCTTCCAATATATATAAAATGTGCCGTGTTGTCGGCCGCCGCCGCTGTGATCCGCCGCTGATCATGCCGTCTTGTCGGTCATTTATGTTATGTCCCCCACCCATACCTTCATATCTGAGCGATTTCTATTATTCGGAGAAATTCACATTCCCATTACATTCAGTGAGTTAACGTTCAAACCATTGTGTGCATTTTGCCTACGTGCATGAATAAGTGCTAGCGCTTTGCATATTTCAAACAGAATTCCCGAAATTCGGTAGGCTTATGCATTTGAGCGGCAAACGCCCACACGTTGTGCGAATGAACCGCCAATAACCGGCAATACGCCGCGTGCGTATATACGTGCGTTCCTTCGTGCGTGCGCACGGCCATGTGTGTGTACGTTTATGTGTGCGTGGACGTTTATGTTTACGTTTATATTAAACTGCGAGCAGGCGAGTTCGAAGTTTTTCTGCAAAGTTTTTCTGCACAACGTACAGCAATGACGGCCTCCCCTCGACCGCAGGGGTAGACGAAGTTGCCACGGGGAGCGCGGGGTGAAGAGGTTGATAAAAACCTCGCACGTACGGAGCCAGGTAATATAGCTTCGCTCTTAATATAGACTTATAGTTTTTACTGTAAGCCTGTAGGCGTGCCGCGCATGTTCCTTGGAACTGGTAACACCTGTTCATGCATTTTTCATGTTTGCTTTTGCTCGTAATCCAATGAGAACAGCAATCATAACTCCACTCTTTAATAAAGCAAGCTGGTCATTGACTTTAACATTTCTACTGCATATCACAATACAATACACATGAACATAACATTTTTACTGAACATGTTGCAGCTATTCGTGGTAGTGTGTAACCAACAGTGTACATATATGTGACGTTGCACACAGCACAACGGGGTGACGTTGTTCGAAGTGTAGCTGCGCAAACTTCAATTTCCCTGCAACTCTCATAATCCCACATTCTTGCACGTATCGGTTGAGGTTTAACAGACGACTGAAATTGTAGAAACTGTGCTTCTGCTCTACACCACATTCCTCCTGGCTGAAGACTTCGTTGTGTCAACTGCGGAGTATAGTGTTATATAGCAATAACCAAAGCAATAATAATCAGAATAACAATAATAATAATAAAACTGATAATACGAATAATAATACAATAACGTAATGCACGTAATATGCGTGACCGTACGTGGCGTACTGCACTAACAACTATCATCAGTCGCCTACGCGTACTTCGTAACCGTAACCGATTTACTAACTCGTTCTTTTTCATCATTTCACCAAAACTGGCAAATCGCCCAGTTGCCGGGTGCCGTTTTGTGGCCATTCTTACTTTGAAATATGTGAGGTTTTTCGTAGTTAGCTCAGATTCGGTGAACAGATGACATTGTGTTTTCGACGCTAACTACTCGCTTCCAGGTATTCGAGGTACAACAATACGGAGTACATGCCATGGTAATCAAAAACACCACGAAATGTACTGTTTTCACTCTACTTTTGTTCATTTCCCTTATATCACCTTGAAATTCCAATTCCAATGCACCTGCGCCAGTTCATTGTATTGGCCCTAAAATTGTCGACTCTTCGCTGGCAGCTATGGATCCGTGCGCCGACGTATGCATTCGGCGCACGATCCATAGCTGCCAGCACTTCGTAGTCGCGCGCGACGTTGCCGCGGTCGCGTGCGCCTTGCCGCGGAACTGCGCGCAGGATCTGCGCGTATAGCGCTTGGGATTAACACCTCCTTTCGGCAACGCTTCTCTAGTATCCCGTCTCATCTGGTTATAAAAGTCGCAGCGACGATCGCGGCGCAGAGAAAGTTCGACATAAGCACCCCTGCGACTGTCAGCGACGGGTCTGCGAGTGGAAAATTGTCAGTCGCAGCGCAGTCGCAGCGAGTCGCACATGTTCTACTCAATGCGTTTATATAGGATTGTACATAACCATAAAGCTGGCGGCGATAAGTGAGATTGGCGGTATTACGACGGGCGGTATAATGAGGTTTTACCGTAGTCTACAATTTTGCCACACATCCACACATCTAGCCCCCACACACACACCTCCCCCTGCATCGTCTAAAAAAAATTAAGATTAAAAAAAAATGGGAAAAAAATTATAATTATAATTAAAATTAAAAATTTATTAATTATTTATTTAATTAATAATTAATAATTAATTAATTAATTAATTAAACATTAGGTATAGATCGGTACCCCTCCATCCCTGTGGGTTTTCGGACTAGTGGGGTTTCGGACTAGTGGGCTTTCAGACTAGTGGGCTTTCGGACTATTGGGCCGTCGGACTAGCGAGCTGTACCAACGAATGGTTCATTTTATTTACGCGTACGAAATTTATTACTGTGTTATGTTTATGCAGTGTGGCAACATATATTATCAAGAGTCTATAATAGAAATGTCTTTAGAAATTGTCTTTGATATTCTATTAGCATGCGTTGATATTCCTCATGACGCAATATCGATATATTATAGCCCCTGCAATTTATATCCAAATATGATTACAACAGTTGAATGACGGACAGTATGGCACATGCCTATAATTGGTTCTTTAATTAGGTTTTGCGCTAAAATTATTTTCATAATGAATTATTGGTTATTTTTAGTTAATGACTAACTGTAAACAATTATAACAGAAACAAATTAAGTTATTTTTAAACAATTTGTAAAATTTTTCGCACGAAAACCTCAATTACGAATTATGTTAATTAGAGGCTTTGTATTACCGCATCAATATTCATAAAAATTTTGTTTTCATATGGAATAATAAACCTTGATCTTATAGTATCATATGAAAGACAACACGCCCGTATTGCCTGGCAGGTATTTGCGTGTGATATTCCCTGTTGGCGCTTCATTATTACCACATGAAGCTTCATTTATAAGCTGTGATATAAACTCAGAGAAGGAGAAGCGTTTCTTTAGTGGAATGCTTTGAATGTACACAAACTCCCTGCGAGTCAGTGTGCTGGGACAGCACATACGCGCAGGTTCCTCGCTCGTAGAAGACGAGAGTTTTCCATTTATAACCCGAATAATTCGTAGTCTATAGTCACCGTTGGTTACCAATCACACGTCTTATCAACCGGTGAGTAGAGAAGTGGTAGAGGTTGACATGCACATGCACACACGCACGCACGCACACACACGCACACACACACGCACGCGCGCGCACGCACACACACACACACACACACACACACACACACACACACACACATACAGACGCGCACAAACGCACGCACATATGCACGCCCACACGCACGCACACACGCACACGAACACGTACACATCACGTAGGCCTACCAGAGACCCTAGAACAGATTAGTGACTATTAGTGTTAATATTGTGTTATTATTGTTATTGTTAATTATTGTTATTAATTAATTTGTATTAATAAAATTGTTATTATTAATTGTTATTATTAATTGTGTTATTATTGACTATTAGAATTATTAGTGTACTATTGTCTCTGGGCCTACCGTTCGGTGTTGTCTATCGACTGTCCCCCTGCCATGCACCTACTCGACACACACGTGCCTCGTTTCTCTGCCGTAAGCCGCCATGCCCCAATCAGACATGTAGTACCGCGTAGTAAGGATGGGTTTTAGGAGAAGGGGGGGGGGCAGACGAAGGCAACCTCTGATCGGTACGTGTACACTGTTTTTATCCGTGTTTGTAATAAAACTGTAATTGTCACCGTTTATACAACTGTTACGTTCTACTGTCCACGAACCATATATTCCACTCTACAGACACACGCGTGCTGTTTAGGTGCATCACTTATTCGCACCGAACAATAACGAACCGAACTGAAGCGAACAACAACCACACACACACACACACACACACACACACATGCACACACACACACGCACACACACACACACACACACACACACACCAACACACACACCACAACACACACACACACACACACACATACACACCACAACACCACACACACACACACAACACACACACACACACAGCACACACACACATACACACACACACACGCCCCACACACACACACACACACACACACACACACACACACACACACACCACGACAACAACACACACACACACACACGCACCGAACAAATAACTGTATCTATAGTCGTCGATCTAGCCGCCTACGGAACGGGGTCGTGCCAGCTTCGTGTGTTTTCAGCGTGTAATTCAGATATATCGTTAGCTATGAAGCATCTTGCACCGGCTATATGCGCCGTGCAGTGCTGTCGAATATTTCCGCGGAGGTGTATAGCTTAGTAAACAAGTTGCGGAAACAGATAAACAGATCCATCAACATTAGATTGCCGCGTCATTCGTGACGAAAACACGTTGACAAGCAGCACTTGCATCACGCTGGCAAACATGTCAGCGGTTACGTTTCAACCTACGCGAAGTCGTCCGCGTTGATCGTTGTGTGCAGAGACAAAGACGTAGCATCGATGCGCGTCTGTCGAGTGTACGTAAGTTTCATCTGCTATAATGCACTCCTATCTCCTATCTCCTATAGCCTGTCTCTATAGTAAGTGATGGGACGCGCTTGTAGTGAGAAATGCGTTTAGTTTACGAACATGGCGCTTAAACACGAATATGGCGTTTAGACACGAACATGGCGTGCACGTATATATATATATATGCCCACTTGTGTACATAGTGTTACAATGAAATTGCGATGCTGTTATGCGGGCATGCGCGTTCGCTCTCGCTCGGTGTCGCGCTTTCGCTCGCGCGTACCAAATCGTAGGTAGATCGCGAGTGCAAGTGAAAAAAACATAGCGCATGAAAAAAACATTTATACTGCGTTGGCGCGATGCAAATACGTCATGCGTAATATTGAAAGCATGTACTCGAATGTATTATAAATATTGGAACGTTTCTAAAGTGCGCGTCTGCAAAATTTCGCATGGCGTATTTAATTTTCCGTTTCGACGCACTCACTCGACGCGTGCACACACGCGCAATGCAACCATTAAAGGGTTAAAAGGGGGCTTATATCGAGGCTTGCGAGCCAACTCGACTGGAAGCAACTGGCTGCAATTCACTGCGACTGCAGTGCTTAGGTCGGTGGACTGCGACGCGATTGCCTGCGACTGGCCGCCACTAGTTGCTCAGAATAGAACAGTGGCAACTGGACGCAACTAGTCGCTGCCGATCGCTGTTGCTCGAAATCCAGTTGCTTCCAGTCGAGTCGGCTCGCAAGCCCGACATAAGCCCCTCTTTAACCCGCCTGACATTAGTATTAATATATGCACGCGAATCGAATTCGCCTTAATGACGTTGATTGGCATCAGAAACAGATGACTGGAAATCCGCGCGCTCGGGCGCGCACACTCAGTGCCAGAGCGTGGGCTAACGTATAAAGGGAATGCAGCCAAACGAAGACGCGCGTGCGCATTATGTCATCGCGTGGACATTGATTTGAAAGATCTGCACAAGCGCGCCCTGGCGACATCAGTATTTCGGACATCGAATGTTGAGTAATTTGTCAGCGTGAGAGAGAGAGAGAGAGAGAGAGAGAGAGAGAGAGAGAGAGAGAGAGAGAGATCGAGAGAGAGAGAGCATTAGAGTGCGGCCTGATTCTGCATGGTGTGCGATCGTTGTCACGAATAACTACTATATGGAAAACGCAGCCTTCGTAATCGGCATAGCTTCCAAGATAAATATCTTCATGGTAAGTATAACTACGGGATAATGTTACTACAAAATGAACTAGCGACGGAATAAATGGGATATGGGATAATAGGTTTTAAAAATAAGTTATATTTTAGTACAGCAATCTATAGGAGTATAGTAGTGGTAATTTAAATAATTATGGATGCATTATCGTCACCTAGTAAATTAATATCAGCCATATAGTAAAGCAACTATACACCCATAGAATGGCAACGACGGCACGCAGAAACCAAGCCGCTAACACACGCCACATCCACACCACATACAACAACACATACCCACCCACACACACGGCACACACACACACACACACACACACACACACACACACACACACACACACACACACACACACACACACACACACACACAAACACACACACGCACGCACGCGCACACACGCGCGCGGTCGCGTAAGTAAGATGGTAAATTAGTATATTTTTATATATGCGAAATATATATATATGTGCATATAAGTAATAATATAGGTAAGTGTATAGGTTTGTTTATGTATATAACCGTCGTGCGTGGGAATCGGCAGCCAATATGAGTTGTTAGGAGCCGGCTCCATTGCCACACTAGGACCTATATGTTGGAGGGGGGATACGTGCGTTCGCCTCGGGAGTCTGTATGATCTATTAATCATAAATACAAATGAGAGGTTTACGATCACAAGCGCAAACACGTGTTAATACATGCGCCCTCTAGGCATTCCTTAAACTAGATATAGACTTTCACCAAGGTTTCACCACCGGGCGCACTGAGGGAACTAGAACGGGCAAATAAGATTATCTAGACAGCATGTCAAATACACTCTATACCGCCATCAGTATATTTCTCATAGAATTTACTATTCTATGTCGAATTTGTTATAGCGAGGCGTACATGTCTATTTCGTATTTGTCACAACTGATTGCAGAACAGCGTGGTTTAACGCGTGGACACCGCCAGCAATTCACGTAAGTAACAGCGCACACAATTTCATGCGTAAGTCATCACTGACAATTCGATATAAGTGAGCGGGTTGCGAATAATGTAAATGTATTAGGGGTTATTTCGTCCTTCCCTTGACAACAATTACTCTCGAGCGGTGCTTTGGCTACCATAGTTTATCTTATGCGAGGTGGGCTCATTCAGGCAAAGTGTCCTCTATAGGGATTGTGTAATTCGTCTTCAATTGAAAAGTCAATGCCAATATCAACGAGTTATAGAAATATGCAGACTCTATATCCTTTGCTAACTGTCCTTAAAGGCATGCGCTTTATTGAATAATTCATCCATTCATCCGACCGTTCGTCCATCTATCAATCCATCAATCCACACATGCATCCATCAATCCATACATGCATCCATCCATTCATCCGTCCATCCATCCATCTATCCATCAATCCATCCATCGACCCATCCATCCATCCATCTATCCATCGATCCATTCATCCATCCATCTATCCACCCCTCCCCCCGTCATCCACCCACCGAGCCAGCTAGCCAACCATCCATCCAGCCAACGATCCAACCAGCTAGCCATCCAGCCAGCTAGCCAACCATCCAACGAGGTAGCCAACCAACCAGCCAGCCAGCCAGCCAGCCAGTCAGCCAGCCAGTCAGCCAACCATCCAGCCAGCCAACCATCCAGCCAGCCAACCATCCAGCCAGATAACCAACAATCCAACCAGCTAGTCATCCAAGCAGCTAGCCAACCATCCAACCAGCTAGCCAACCAGCCAGCCAGCCAGCCAGCCAGCCAGCCAGTCAGCCGGCCAGATAGCCAACCATCCAACCAGCTAGCCAACCAACCAGCTAGACAGCCAGCCAGCCAGCCAGCAGCCGGCCAGCCAGTCCACCATCCAACCAGCTAGCCAACCAGCCAGCCAGCCAGCCAGCCAGCCAGTCAGCCGGCCAGATAGCCAACCATCCAACCAGCTAGCCAACCAACCAGCTAGACAGCCAGCCATCCCATCCATCCATCCAT
>NW_014577335.1:91738-93933 GCF_000485595.1 Priapulus caudatus | reverse complement strand
AAAGTCCACTCTTCCTGCACTGCATTTCCAGCTTGACTGTACGTATATATCTTGGCTTTATGTTCACGTTGGTTGTAAGTCCACCGCAACCTAGTTGTACGCCTAGTGTAGACGTTTGTTGATCCTGATTGAGTGTCCATACGTACAACAGCGAGGGCTTCTTATCCAGAGAGACATGATACAAGATTGCGTGGCACAGCTTTGCTGTGGATTCTGAGCGCTGCGCGCGAATGGGACGCGCAGTTCCGCGGGATATGCGCACGCGACCGCGGGGATGTTCAAGTATGAAGCGCTGTCCGCAGTAGAGACGTGCGCCAAATTCGAGGCCCGGCGCACGTCTCCACAGCGGTCAGCGGATGGTCTGTAGTTTTAGAAGATAACAATGAAGACTTTGTTATAAATAAGAACTATCGGCGGCTAAATAAGAGCAATATACACACCTTTCAATTTTTTGACTAGTCAGTCAAAGGGCTTGTTTAGGGTCCATTATGCAGAGCTTCCAATTAAAATGGCCCATGAAATTGTCAAGTGGAATTGTGTTTTTCGGAACCCCAAAGAAAATGTCTTTCTCTTACATGCACCCCTCTCTGATCAATCACGCATTCAGGCGTAAACAATAACAGAGATGAAATTGTGTTGAGTTTGTGGCTCTTGACGCACGTGCATTGACGTACAAGACTGTTAAAAGCACAGACACTTGGTACGTCTCAATAAAAATAAATATTCACACAATTTTTCACAATGATCCACTGCCTGTGTGCAAAATAGGTAAACGTATGTGAAACATTTACGATTAGTACTTACTGTGACATATCCGTGACTAACTGACACCACTAAATTTGTAAAATGCTCCACGCACCTTAAGAATTTCTGAGAAATTACGAGGTTATCATCGCAGAACTCCCGACACCGCCCATCCTGATGTCACAAAGCTATATGTAAACAAACAGGCGTCTTGCGAGGTGCCTGCCTCCGATATCCATTTCGAGGCCCGCTAAGCCAAGCATAAAGCGCGCGGGCAAGACGTCACACACACAGCTACGTTCATTGGCTAAAACAATCGAGTAGCGCGGTCAGGAATTTTCGGAATTTTTTAATTTTAAGAAGAACTTCAATGTTTAATGAATGACGCACTCGTTCACTTCCGAAAGCGAGTAAAAATGCCGAATTTTTCCACTTCGATGCAAAATGCATCGGCCGGGCCTTTCATTATTTACGAAAAGCAAACAGTTTCGCCAAACACCTAGACGCAGTAACTGGTCACGTCGTTGACGCTCCATTCAGTGTCAATCAACGAAGAAGGCGGGGCTTATTCCGATTACGGAGATGCGTTAATGCAACAAAAAGACGTAGCGCAGTGCGCTAAACGACGTGCTATTTTCGTTTTTGTGCCAAACTCTATCGTAGGAAACCGTTCTAGCCTAGCAGAATGCCCTAATTCTTGAGATCGGCGATTCCGTACCTCAATGGTCCCCACCTACTGAAATATACAACGGAGCAGTGCGTGCGTACGCTGTTGATGGAAAGACACAAATTTGTCAATCCTCGGCGCGCCTGCGGCATCATGCCCGCATCACGTCAACGATTATATGTAAGCTGAACGCTCAAACGCCTAGATACGAACCCTCCACCGAACAGACAGCGCCCGAATCAAGAGATGCTAACACAACCAATTTACTCTCCTGTCGCAACTCGACCGACATAACATGCTTTACACCGCCGTAATAAATTTACTTACCTACTTAGCCTATCTACTGTGAAATACGTCTGGCTGTTGATTTATGACCGTTTACCAAATAGTTTTCCCACTGTCGCACTTCACGCGTGTTGCACATATCAGAATAGCAAATACCGTGGGTACCGGTTTGTGTTACTTTGGTTGTGCCGCGCGTGTGGTGTGTGGTGGGTGTTGTGTGGGTGTTGGTTTCGTGTGTGTGTTGTGTGGTTGTGGTGGTGCAATGTTGTTCGGTTTTGTTGGTGTGTGTGTGGTGTGTTGTGTGTTGTGTGTTGTTGTTGGTTGGTGTGTGTGTTTGTGTGGTGTGTTGTTGTTTGTGTGTGATGTTGTTGTATGTGTGGTAAGAGAGAGAGAGGAAGAGAAGAAGAGAGAGAGAGGAGGAAGAGTGTTGTATGTACGGTGTTGGCTGAGAGAGAAGAGAGAGAAGGAGAGAGAGAGAGATGAGAGAAGAGAGTAGAAG
>NW_014577335.1:64858-86728 GCF_000485595.1 Priapulus caudatus | reverse complement strand
AGAGAGAGAGAGAGAGAGAGAGAGAGAGACAGAGAGAGAAAGGAAAAGAGAGGGAGAGAGGACTCGGCGCTGTAATCACTATGAGCTCGTCGGATCTTGGTCGTCGCCCTCAAGCTAACGTCGTCGGCAAACACTTAAGTCGTCGACACTCGGTCTGCGGGTCATCCCGCTACTGCTGCTTGCCATTAACCTACTCCGTGCTCACGTGCCAGGCACTGTCTGTAGCGACAGCTCGGCCCACGTTGACATCTCACGCCAAAAAAAAACACGCCAATCACACCGAGACGTATGTAACCTGACTGTTCAGTTAGGGGAGTGCAGGTAAGAGCATGCAGATAATGACAACAGCAGCATATAAGCGGATCTCTCTAATACCAACATTACAGGTTAAAACTATAGATACTGATGAACGGGTATGCCATAGGTAAACTTATGGTAGGTAAGCATGTAGGCTAGTTGTGTACAGATGCGTACGGATAAGCAGTAAAGTAACAAGTAATAATAATAAGTAAATTATGATAAACATTCGTGCGTCTGCGTTTCGTAAACGCAAGTACAGGTAAAATATGTACAGACGGGCACTGGTCGTGCAAGCAGGTATACAGACAAGTACACGTAAACACACGAAAGCAACACTCACGGAAGTGTATATTCGATTTAATTATGTTCGATTTAATTATGATTCGATTAATTATAATTAATTAATAATAAGTATTTTTCAATTTAATTATGTTCAGCAACCGCAATGCAATCGTGTGTATGCGACGTGATAAACATCCAACGGTCAGTCGCGGGCTGCAAATGTGTCGCGACTCGCATACAGATGCGGCGGCTAACTAGTCGATTAGCTCAGCCAAACACCCGATGGAAAAATCGATGTCCACTGAGTGCATCATCGTCTTCTTTCTTCTAGCAGGAGACAGGCGATTAAGTCACACCTACATTATCGTGCAAGCGCTTCGCTCGCGGTCGGCACAGGAGCACGATACAGAGCAAACCACACGATGCTGTATCCGCGCGCGTGGCTAGTGCGTACGTCCGCAATTACAGGCGTGATTAGTACTGGCATGGCGCGGAATTAACTCGTGCGCATAGCTCCGCTGATGGAGAAAACCCCCGTAATTCAGCTAGAGCTGTTGTAGTCCAAGTAGTCCAGGTAATATAGGTAGTACATGTAGGAAAAGGTAGTGCAGAGTTTAGCCGGTACCGATAGTAAGGTAGTGCATGTAGTACAGGTAATATATAGTTAGTATAGGTAGTAAGATAATCTAGATAGTAAAAGTAGTACGAGTAGTACAGATAGTAGGGTAGGTAGTACAGGTAGTACAAGTAGTATAGTTAGTACAAGTAGTACAATTAGTATAGGTAGGTAATCTAGGTAATACAGGTAGTAAATGTAGTGAAGGTAGTACAGATAGCATAGTTAGTACAGGTAGTACAATTAGTATAGATAGGTAATCTAGGTAATACAGGTAGTAAATGTAGTGAAGGTAGTACAGATAGCATAGTTAGTACAGGTAGTACAATTAGTATAGGTAGGTAATCTAGGTAATACATGTAGTAAATGTAGTTAAGGTAGTACAGGTAGTATAGTTAACATAGGTAGTACGGATAATCTAGGTAGTAAAGGTAGTACGGGTAGTACAGATAGCAAGGTGGGTAATACATGTAGTACAGGTAGTACATGCATAGTACCAGAAGTAGATAATAGGGAAATAATTCCCTATTATCTACTTCTGATAGTACATGTGTAAGGTGCAAGACCCGCTGTGCGTACACGCCACTGCGCTAGACTGGCTTTTCGTTTCTTCTCACGCCGATGTTTCATTCGTCGAACAATCGGCGATTCGTCGAGACATTTCGCCGAACGCTGCAACCTTAACAACCTTACTCACATAGCAGCGAGTAGGTTTGCCGGATTAATCTTATCCCGGAAAGCAATGGAAGGCAGTTGCGGAAGCACTGCGAAGCTCCGCGAATGGAAAAAAAAACATTACTCCGACGCGCACCACCCCAGCGAGTGAAGACCCGGTTCGGTTTCTATCATGAGTTGTGACATCACCTTGCTACTCGGTGTAACAGAAGTAGAGATTCCAATCATTGCGTAGCGTAGATGCGCGTGGCGCCACGTCGAATTTTCTCGAACACTTTACGGGGTTCTCCCAGGGGTACACGCGGAGTTATTTGGAAAATGCAAAGCGGTGGCAGCGGATTTGTCGCGCCAGTGCCTCTTACATCTACGGCAGGCTATGCCAAACGAAAGTGAGACAGATTCCGTTACCAGCTCATCAACTTCACATAATTGCCTCACGCATTGCGCTTGGAAGCCAGCGGTACGTTGTCATGCACGATGCGACGCGAGTGCGCTTAGCTGATAGAAATGACGTGACTCTGCTGCAGATTCGCGGCGGATGCTGAGATTTGTGCATGCAATGCCAACATTCGAACGCAGCGAGAACACAGACGA
This sequence comes from Priapulus caudatus, assembly GCF_000485595.1. Classification (NCBI taxonomy): domain Eukaryota; kingdom Metazoa; phylum Priapulida; class Priapulimorpha; order Priapulimorphida; family Priapulidae; genus Priapulus; species Priapulus caudatus. Next base: position 84,261 of record NW_014577335.1, on the reverse strand, counting down.
GAAAAACAGATTTGAACAATAAATGCGAAAAAATGTACCGTTATCGCTATGGTTCGGTGTCTATTGAAACCCCATTTACGGGGAACAAATGTGTAATAGCTGATTTTCCAGCTATAAATCGCCTCGTGCAACTGATAACTGGCTGGTCGAATCTACCATCAGTAGTGCAGTAGATCTACCATCTGTAGAGCCTATCCAGGTTTGTATTGCACATACATACTTACATACTTCCTCCCAAACTAGTATATATAAATATATATTTGCCGCGCGTCCTACTGCTGCTACTGCTGCTGCTACTGCTTCGATGCACTTGCTCGTGATTGGTCGAGACTGGTGCATGCACCGTAACCCCGTACGCCCGCGTACACACATGGCTTACAAAAACAAATCGATCCCATTCTCGGATATTGTTGATGCAATTACTGCGCATCTTTTAAGGAAATATGCTTGTTTTTGGGATACTTTTATAAAGAAAGCTGAATTTTGATGCATTTCCATCGACCTTACCGCAAAGCGCTCGTTCGGTTCTAATTTTCTTACTATTGATACAGAGGTAAGACAGAAATGCATAAAATATGCACACAAATACAACCAAATTGGCACATTTTATGCAGTTTTCATGGTTTCAAAATGTCCCTGTCTCGGCGCTCACGCGAGGCATTTTCTCACCGGATCGCGAGGCGCGTAGCGCCTCGCCCACAGCTTCCAAGGCGCTAAGCGCCGAGGCAGCAAATATACATATATATACGTTCCCTGATCACGCATTGTGAGGAGCATGCGACTGTTGTGCACGCGTTCATCTACATCTCTATCCACCTCTCTCTCTCGCTGCCTCCTCTCTCCTTCGTTTCTCTCTCTCTCTTCTCTCTCTTTCTCCTCTCTCCCTCTCTCTCCTCTCTCTCTCAGTCCTCTCTCTCTCCTCCGCTCCTCCCTCTCTCTGCACTCGCCCTCCTCACTTACATACAGCACTCTCACACACACACACACACACACACACACACACACAAACCACACACACACATCACTGCGCGCAGGCACGCTACGCGGCAACACACCACACACACGCAGGCATGCACGCCACCAACACGCGAGGCACACACCACGCACGCACCACGCACGCACGCATGCACGCAGGCAGGCAGGGCAGGCACGCACGCACGCAGGCATTCACCACGCACGCAAGCACGCGGGCGCTCGCGCGGCCACACACACACACAGCACACACACACACACACAGCGACACAGGCACACCACTGCGCGCGCCACGGCACGACATACACACAGCACACATCTACACACAACACACACCACACACACACACACACACACAACAACACACACACACACCCACACACACATACTTATATATAATTATATATATATGTGTGTGTGTGTTGTGTGTGGTGTACTCAGGCCCATTGTGCTAGCTCGCTGTCCATCTGGCCATAATTGTTTCATTGATAAACGCGGGCGGTGCACAGTGAGTGTAGCTCGGTCTAGAGAAATTACGGAGCTGCTGTCGCGTAAATGGCCACTGCGTATATTGAGGCGGCCAACGTAAAGTAAAAAGCAGCGGCGCGGATCACAAAGAGTGATCGCGAACGTCGCTACGAACGGCATGGCGGCACATACACAGGCAAGCGTATCACACCCCAGGTAACACACACACACACACAGACAAGACACACACACACACACACTCACACACACACATGCGCATACACGCACGCGACACACAACACACAACACACGCAGGCATGCACCCGAGCACACGCAGGCACACACGCACACGCAAGCCGCACGCACGACGCACGCCACGGCTCAGCACTGCAGCAGGCCACGCCACGCTAGCGCACGCATTCACGGCACTGCACCACACACACACACACACCACACACATCACACAACACACACGACACACCACACACGCGCGCGCGCACGCGACACACTACTACACACACACACACACACACACACACAGCACACACACACACACCAGCACAACACACACACACACACACATATATATATATATATTATGTGTGTGTGTGTGTGTGTGTGGTGTGTCTGTGGTGTGTGTGTGTGTCGTGGTGTGTGTGGTGTGTGTGTGTGTGTGCTGTGTGTGTGTGTGTGTGTGTATACGGCCGCATTGCGTAGCTCGCTGCCTGCTGGCATAATGTTTCATGATAACGGGCGGACAGTGAGTGTGGCCTGCGTCCAGAGAGGACGGCGTACAAGATGGCGTTGCGCAAAAGATGCGTTGTTTCGCCGACCGCCAAGCAGCGGCTTAAACCGCGCACGCGACGGTGTGCCCGGGGACTGGGCTGCACGGCACCCGGTGTGTTGTAAATGCTAGTATTTCGGCGGGCTGCCACGCTATACGAACTTCGCTGCGCGAAGGAAAGGGCGGGCGCGCGAATCCGTATAGCGGAAGCGTAACATCGCGCAGTTTTGTCACACCTACACCGACTGCGCTACGCCGGGCGCAGTTTGCTGCTTGCTGCTTTTGCTGCGCATTTGGTGCGGGGATTTGCTGGGCTGTGCTTGCGCTGAGAGGGCTTTGCGCTGCGCCCCAGCACCGCCCAGGTACAGCACACACATCACACACATCAACACACACACACACACACACACACACACAACACACACACACACACACACAGACACACACCACAGACACATTCACACACACCAACACATAGCGCGGCATTACACAAGCACGAATAAATGTAGGCGCCCACGCGCGTTCGTGTATTGAATACGCCGGGCCTATTGCCCATATACAATACTAATATCTTGTTTGAAGTGCAACGACAGGTCTTTCAGACTATCTCTAACATTCTTGGATATGCTAATAATAGCTTCGAGTGTATGCAGCTTACATTGAATACGGTCGGCAAGCTGTTATCACAAGGAAGGCGCAACACAAATTACTACACGAACACAGACCACTAACACAGCACGACGTACGCTACGTACGCTAACGCACACAACACACACATACAACATACACAGCACACACTCACACACTTCACACACACAGCACCACACCCACAGAACACACACACACACACCACACACACACACCCACACACTCGACACAACTCACTCACTTGCGCGCGCTGCGCCCGCGGTCACGACACACACACACACACACCACACACACACACACACCACACACACACACAACACACACACACACACACGCACACACACGCACACGACACAACACGCCACGCACGGCACGCGTCCGGTGACAAGGCACGCGACGTACGCCACGCACGCATAGCACGACGCGCAGCGCACAGCACGCACGCACATCACACACACACACAGCACACGACACGCACACAGCACAGACACACACACACCACACGACCAGATGGCGCCTCATCGATTATGGATACCGCTCGTTTGCCTTCACGAAGATCAGCCGTAGGCCTACAAGTTAAAGGTTACGGCTAAGCTGACCTATTTCGCGCAACATGAAGGCGCGCATAGACGCGCTCGGCGGCGTGCCATTCTAACGACATAGCGACCGCCAGTCCATGAAGAGCCGATCCTTGAACGCGGAGGAGTCTCGACAGTAATGCACCCCGATGTAACTCGCCTCTCCGCACGGATCTTCGCTAGATTTCGGATTAAGTGTAAGCGTACTCGGATCTCGCCGATACTGTAGACGTTACGTATATCGAGGGTCGCAACTGATTCCTTAAGCCCGGCGCACACGTGAGTAATTTTACTCAAGTTAAATGATGCATGCGTCAAAATACTCACGCGAAATATATTCAGCGTCCGCCGCACACGTGAGTAAAATTACTCAAGGTATAAGTGGTAATGTAGATCACCTGACTGTGTGCAGCCAATACTGGGAGCAGTCATCTTTAAAATTGATAGACCTCACAACAAACGGCATATATAGACCTACTGTGAGCATACTTGCAGTGTGCAAACATCACGAAATGTTCTCATTGGGCCAGAAATGTGCTCTGAAGTTGGCTATTTTGAAAACTTCTGTGTACGCAAGTTATATTTGACCGACGTGCCAGATAACGCAAAATAGTATCCATACGCCATAGCGCAAATAGTTCCTGGAACGAAAACACTATATTTGTTTCTTGGTTGCATAAGTAATATAGATAACATATGATTTAAACAAATTTCACAATTTTGTACTGAATAAACTTCGAATAATAAGTCATAGCTTGTTTTATAATAGAAAGAAACTGTTACTGAATCAAGTAGATCGCTCCGCTGTGTCCCGGATGTGAAAACATCACTGTGGTGCTACGTTCGTGAGAGAAGTAATTTCGTTTATATTTCGAGAAGAAATGTTATGAAAGTCGCAATACAAATGAGTTGTAGTAAATTTTTGCAACATATGCAAGCTCACAGTAGGTCTATGTATGCATTTAGCTGCGAGTTTGATCAACTTTAAAATGATTTAAACGCATGCGCTGTGAGTACCAGTGTTGAGTAAATTTACGCAGCTAGCGCGCACACGTTGAGTATTTTGATGCATGAGTCAAAAATTATCAAACATATTTGATATTGAGTATCTTGATGCATGCGTCAGAAAACACAACGAAAGTCCGGCGCACACGTGAGTATTTTGACGCATGCATCATTTTACTTGAGTAAAATTACTCACGTGTGCGCCGGGCTTTAAATTCATCTGTGAACCAATCGCAAACATTTCGGTGGACAACCGGCAGCAAACACGTGAAGTGAACACGTGATTACACATGCTGCATGCCCACGCGAGCAATTACTAATAAAAAAGGGAGGTTAAATTATAATTATATTTACGACAATAATTAAACGTTGGCCGACGAAAAATCATTTCATCATTTCCCGTGCATTGTTATAATTAGATTAATTTTTACAGCACGAGTGACGTCAGATTTCTTGTATGTAGGGAGGCACTAAACACCCAGCCTGTTCTGCTAGAATCTATGACAAATACGACATACGTATATACGCTCTCCTATGACACTATTTGTCATAGGAAGATTCTTCCTATGACAAATATTGTTGTATGTGTTGTGCGCATCAATAGGGGGTTAGGAGCGCTATTATGAACGCAAGCAGTGAATTTCAGCTAGCAGCATACAATAGATGCAAGCAGAACATGTTGAAACATCGTATGATGTATTGCAACCAACAGGCGCACGCATCAGCGATGAAGTATATAAGCAAAGAAATACGCCAGAAAAAAACAGTAAACAGTCAAGTGCTGCGCACACGCGCCGTATACAATCTGTCTGAGATGAAACAGGATATTTGATCGCGGAATCTTGATTTTTATATTGTAGGTAGCAGCTGGGAAAAACAGAGGTTCATTAAATCTGAACGGAAAGTCGAACAAGGCGATCTCGCTTGTTAGTAAACGAATCGACTATTCTGTGTACACTTCTCTGTAAAAATCTCTGATTGGGACGTTGCCATAAGTCAAAGTTTACATGTAAACGATACGCTGGATACGCGTACTTTGGAAATCAGTCAGAACACTTGAGACAACCACAAGCGATATCAATAGATCAGTTACAATAATGCTGAAGAGAAGAGAAGCGTTGAAACAAACTGAACGCACCCACGCACGCGCAATCGTGCATGCACGTACGCTTATTTAATTATGATAAGCGAATAAACATACGCAGTGCAACACAATATTAATGATAACCATTACTCAGCGAAAAGACGACTGATTGCATCATATTTCCTCATTTCCCCATATAGAATAATTAGCGCAACGAAACAGCACGCTTGTTAGAAAATAAAGATGCACAGCTTTATTACTCCTCTCGCAAATATTCCATCTTCGGGTGCAAATTGAAAGACGGCAACAAATCAATGTTCATCTGCTGATACACAAAAAATTGCTGACTAAAGAACCCCTATCTGAATCTACGCGCTTATCAAATTATAACACAATATATTATAAAGGGAAGGATTCAGGCCTCCATACTCACGGACTGCTTCGACCAATATGCTATCCTCTGACATTTACGAGCAATTTTCGCCGTAAACATAACCCATTTGGTAAATATAGCTGACGACACAGCGATTCATTTGATAAGTAACAAACATCTGTGTTTATGGAGCTCGCTTTCTACAGCTATTGATGTTTTTAGCATACATGGGAACCTCCAAATGTACGCGCACTCGCTCCCGCGCACATGTCGTTAGATTCCTAGAAGTCGAGAACAGTGGCAGACCGCCAGAGCGGCGCAGCCAGTACATATACACGCGTGGCTGGGCTGGGCATCGCTCTGGTTGTTACTGCGCCACAGGCACTTGGACAGTTTCACTATTAAAACTATGCTAAATCACTACAAACCGTATTTACTACCGAGGTCTTAAGATTTATGTGCTTTCTATCGCCTAATAATTCTACGTAAATGCCGTTCAAATGCTTCTCTGCTTGACACCATCTTACAGCATGCATGACATTGCGCAACTCAAGGTCGACTTATTTTCATTTCCTATCTTCTATAATATGAGTTTGTGCACAGTCGCGTGCATGCGGTGTGATTGTAGGCTATACATAGTATAATTTGAACGGCATCTATGTAGAATTATTAGGCGATAGAGAGTACATAAACGTTAAGACTTCGGTAGTAAATACGGTTTGTAGTGATTTAGCATAGTTTTAATAGTGAAACTGTCTAAATAGACAAGAGAGTACGACTTTAGTACTAAAATTTATGTTTTTTACCATCATTTTATTATTGAAACGCCCCAACTGCCTGCGCACTCGGCTGCGGGAATTCCTCAGATGCCTGGGTTGACTGGTCGTAGCGTAGCTCTAGTACTATAGCCCTCGCTCCGCCGCTTCGCCCTTCGCTTCTTCTTTGCTTCGCTTGCTCGCGTTTTCTGCGGCGAAGCGACGGCTATAGTACTAGAGCTAGTCGTATCGTAGTCACAACACGGCCCGCTGAGGTGTGGCCGCTGCCCACGGCACATAAACATGCATGGCTTCCACAGTGACAGAACCACGGCGGGCTGAAAATCAGCGCTAAATCAGAGCAGCATTCTGAAGCCAGGACTGTGGCAATGTGCGTGCATCGCTCGGGACCTGGTTAGCGCAATTAGGGGGGGGGGGTCGGCGAGGACATTATTCATACATAGGTACGCCTGTGCTCCTCCCCCTCCCCCTTATCATTCTCTTCTCTTCCCCCCCCCGTGTATCCTTCTCTCTCCCAGGCTACCCTCTCTATCTCTATCACAAACCCTCTCTCTTTCTCTATCTCTATCACCAACTTTCTATCTTTCCCTATCTCTATTTCTTTTACACCTTCCCTTTCTCTATCACGTTCTCTCGCCCTTTCTCGCTCTGTCCCGCCCTCTCTCCCACTCTCTCCCTCTTACTCTCTCTCCCTTCTCTCTCTCCTCTTACACATCTCTCTACTCATCGGTATGATATCGCTGGTATGCGGCCGATACAGTAGCTCCAACAGAAGATCGTGTTTAGAGGTGAGGATGTGATGTGAAGATGCGTAGGTCTGGTGATGTAATGGTAGGTCTCCAGGCTCGCGGTCGGGGCGAGCTAGCGTGCTAGCTGAAGCTGGTTACGCTGAGAACACTCCGTAGATGAATACGTCTCTCCCATTTCGACGATTCGCCCCCCCACCCCCACCCTCATGATGACACTATCATGTACATGTCCGGGCCTACTAGGGACTACTGCCGACTCAAACCACGCCTCATTTGCCACATATATTTAGTATCGTGCTATTCCGAACAAGAGTGCTATATTCTGTGGTGCCATGCGTATAAAAACCGACGAGCACTCCCATATATAGCAGCCGTGTATGTGTTCGGCATCACTGAATGCATAGCAATGCGCAATATTAGTATTCCCGACAGTGTTTCGATAGTGACGTACGCTCCGGAGAGCGTTTCAGTAATACAACGTTATTGCAAATCCGTCGATACATATATTAATCGAATAGCATGGGCGTGTTACAATCCGCTATGATAGCGCCAGAAGATTCATTTAATGACAGTTGTATATATGACCCTGGCACAAGGGTGGGGTAGGGGTATTGCAATGTTTTGGCACCCAATTCCATTTTGGCTTATAAATATTATATATATTCGACCGGCATAGGCTAGCTGTGACGTCATCGGTGGCCAATAGGAAAATTCTACTTCTTGGGAAATTGTTCGTCTATTATATACCGGTGATGTATTTTTGAGAGAGCTATTGAGATTCGATCGACGTCTCGTGGTCCATTCCGCTATAGTGCAAACAGAGAAATGTTTGCACACATGCACGCACGCACGCACTCACGCACGCACGCACGCACACACACACACACCACACACACACACACACACACACACACAACACACAACACACAAACACAACTATATATATATAGTTAGTTAGTTAGCTAGCTAGATAAATAGCTAGGCATATGAATGGATAGGCAGGTAGAAAGCTGGATAGCTGGATAGGTTGTAGTAGTATTGCTGACTATTACTAGATTCTCTTGCTATGGATGCATTAGGATACGCTCTCTCCCGCGCACCAACGCAGCTTGTTTTTATATGCTCGTAGCAGCAGCGTGACCACGCCTGTTCTGCTAGCATCTATGAGAAATACTACATACGCGTATACGCTCTCCTATGACACTATTCGTCAGAAGATTCTTCCTATGACAATATTGGCGTATGTGATGTGCACATCATAGGAGTTTAGGAGCGCTATTATGAACGCAAGCAGTGAATTTCAGCTGTAAAGCGAAACGAAGTTGACTCGCCAATATTTGTAATAGGAAGAATCTTCCTATGACAAATAGTGTCATAGGAGAGCGTATATGCGTATGTCGTATTTGTCATAGATGCGAGCAGAACAGGCGGGCGTGACGCAGCTAGAGTGAACTTCATTAGCTCAACATGACAGAGCGAGGACGAAAAAAATCAGCGCAACGCGGCGCAAGTAATTAACAGGGCGATGGTGGCTGCGAGCCACTGAAACAGCGGTGGGTATAGCGGCAGATAGAGAAAAGAGCGAGTGCGCGCGAGAGAAAGAGGGAGCTGGTTTACGGGCGGCCGTAATAATTTTTGGCATGCAAATTAGCTCGCTTTTCGCAGCCTGTTGCTCCTGGTTACGACCACGGAGCATAGATAGATGCGATGCCCTGCAGCACGATATAACATGCACGTCGAAATGTTTCAAATGAGTGACGTTGGCTCCCTAATGGGCCCTCGTAATGTTTGCAAAAAGCTATTCCATTTCTAGAGAAATGACTCGATATATAAATATATATATATATATACATACATAGATACGTATATTGCCTAGAATAAATGATGTATTGAAACAAAATTGAAATTGTAAGTGCAATATTTGTGAATATTCCAGGGTTATTTTTTTCTATGGCTCCCAAAGGTTTAATAACACGCAACCCCCTCCCAACACAAGGGTGGGGTAGGGGTATTGCAATGTTTTGGCACCCAATTCCATTTTGGCTTATAAATATTATATATATTCGACCGGCATAGGCTAGCTGTGACGTCATCGGTGGCCAATAGGAAAATTCTACTTCTTGGGAAATTGTTCGTCTATATATAACCGGTGATGTATTTTGAGAGAGCTATTGAGATTCGATCGACGTCTCGTGGTCCATTCCGCTATATGGACAACAGAGAATGTTTGCACACATGCACGCACGCACGCACTCACTCACACGCACGCACGCACACAGCACACACACACACCACACACACACACACACACACACACACACACACACACACACACACACACACACACACACACACACAAACACAACTATATATATATAGTTAGTTAGTTAGCTAGCTAGATAAATAGCTAGGCATATGAATGGATAGGCAGGTAGAAAGCTGGATAGCTGGATAGGGTTGTAGTAGTATTGCTGACTATTACTAGATTCTTGCTATGGATGCATTAGGATACGCTCTCTCCGCGCACCAACGCAGCTTGTTTTTATATGCTCGTAGCAGCAGCGTGACCAGCCTGTTCTGCTAGCATCTATGAGAAATACTACATACGCGTATACGCTCTCCTATGACACTATTCGTCAGGAAGATTCTTCCTATGACAAATATTGGTGTATGTGTTGTGCACATCATAGGAGTTTAGGAGCGCTATTATGAACGCAAGCAGTGAATTTCAGCTGTAAAGCGAAACGAAGTTGACTCGCACATATATTTGTAATAGGAAGAATCTTCCTATGAAAAATAGTGTCATAGGAGAGGCGTATATGCGTATGTCGTATTTGTCATAGATGCGAGCAGAACAGGCGGGCGTGACGCAGCTAGAGTGAACTTCATTGCTCAACATGACAGAGCGAGGACGAAAAAAATCAGCGCAACGCGGCGCAAGATAATTACAGCGATGGTGTGCTGCGAGCCACTGAAACAGCGGTGGGTATAGCGCAGATAAGAGAAAGAGCGAGTGCGCGCGAGAGAAAGAGGGAGATAGAATATCGGAGAGAAAGAGGGCGTAGGAAATAAAGAGAGAAGAGAGCGAGGAGTAAGCGAAAGAAAGAGAGAGAGAGAGAGAGAGAGCGCGAGATGGGAGAGATTGAGAAAGTGGGTGAAAGAGAGAAAGAGAAGGAGAGAGAAGGAAAAAGAGAGCCGCGTGTTAAGCTATTAAGAAAACAAGTGAGAGAAAGGGAGGAAGAGAGGAGAGAGATAGACAGAGAAGAGAGTCGGAAGGTCAGTGAAAGAGAGAGAGAGAGAGAGAGAGAAAGCGAGAGAAATAGAGATGGGGAGGGAGTGAGAAACTGAGTGAATAATAGAAAAGGAGAGACACGGAATCGGTTCAAGATAGTAATAAAGGGAGAGAGAGAGGGAGAGAGAGAGAGAAAGAGGAGGGCAAAATGGAGAGAAGCGGGAAAAGGGAGAGAGAATGACGCCGAGAAAGTGGAAGAGAGAACAAAAAAGTGAGGGAGAGAGCGAGAGAGAGGGAGAGAAGCAGGCGAAGAGAGGCAGTATGAGCGAGCGAGCGAGAGAGAACGAGAGAGAGAGAGAGTGATAGAGAGAGAGAGAGAGAGAGAGAGAGAGAGAGAGAGAGAGAGAGAGAGAGAGAGAGAGAGAGAGAGAGAGAGAGCGAGAGAGAGCGAGAGAGTGAGAGAGGACGCTGACAGGAGATTACGCGTAGAGCAGACCATTTCGCATTTCTCATTTTCGCGACCGCAACCCATACAGAAGAACATTGGCGCATACTCGCGCTCGCTCGCTCGCTCGCTCGCTCCTGCCAGCAAACAATAACGGGCTCGCCAGCGCGCCCGCGCGCCGTGTGTAATTATAACATTCGCCAACAGTTCTTTTACACGATGATCTGTCGCATCGGCAAGGGATTCGGCGAGGCAATGTTCTGCAAGGGAAGGCTTCGCGTGGACCTCGGCAAGCGGGAGAGCTCGTACTGCGCGGTGACTTACGCACAAAGCTGCGAGCGAGCGGAAAGAACGCAAACAGTAAAGTAAGGGATTTCACCGGAAGTAAAATAAAAATTATTAAATAATTAATTAATTAATAAATAATATAATAATAATGAAAAATAATTAATAATAAATTAAGAATTAAAGTAAGGAGCACTCGACCATTAAGCGGGGGGGGGGGGGGTACGCACGGCGTCTTTACCGTCGGTCTGTATCGTGAACGCTGGGCGAGTTCCAGCATGTTCTGCTAGCATCTATGACAAATACGCTATACGCATATACGCTTTCCTATGGCCTATTTGCCATTGAAAGATTCTTCCTATGACAAATGTAATGACGTAGATATCGAATTAGTTAATCTAGTATAAACCTAGCGACACGCGGTCGTTTAACGTTAGCAGATGGCGTCATAGCATTCATTTTTAGTAAACAGCTCAAGGTGACGACTGCTACGAGTCTTATGACAAGCTGCGCACGCCGGGCGCGTGGCGCGCGCGTAGCGCGCGCGTGACACAACAAAAGAAAAGAAATAGATGGCGACGACAGAGAGAAACGTAATTTCCTATACAAGGCTGAAAGAAACAGAGTGACACTTTAGCACCTACACAAGGCCGAGAGAACACGTCACAGTTTGATGTCGCATGCCGACTGATAAAGAACAAACAACGAATGCCGCCGACAAATGTGAACTATGTGAACTATGAGAACAATGAATCGAACTGCCGCGATTCCAAGGACTTCTAGAAGCTTCTGCTGACGTTCTCACGCTAGAGAAGGAAGTCTCTCACCTTCAGTTGTCCATAAAATTCTGGAGAAGGACACAGGATTGCACCATCGCATGCAATAAGGCCTTGAGGACACTCGGGCCACGCATTCCTCCAGTTGCATATATAACCGAACAGTTTCGACAGAAAGGCAGACAGTTCCACGTGCCTGACAGTTACGACGCTGTCAGCACGCGCGCGGATCTCACCTGCTGCTCGCTGCTACCGTTGCCGCCGGACGCCGCCGCCTGACTGAGGACCTGGGTGATACTCCATTAGGAGTGTTCCCAACTTAATGTCAAATTAATGGTCATAATAACATTATATATATAATATATATATAATATATATATATATATATATTAGTTTGTGGTTTAATGTCATTTAGGTTAGGGTTAGGGTTAGGGTTAGGATTATCAATCATTAATCATTAATCATTAATCATTAATCATTAATGATATCAAAGTTGAAAACACTCCTAATGGAGCGTTAGCCGTGACCTGCCTGCGACCTGCAGGACTCCACGCTCGTAAATATGAACTGCATTTGTAAACCAGTCGCTGTCTGTATGTGCCTGGTGTATAAGATATATATTGTATCGTATTTGCTTGCTGGCCTGCGCAGCCACCTATGTATTTTATGTAATTGTCGCTATAAGGTTGATTATTAAAGAATAGAGTAACCGTAGTAATTCTGTGGTTATAGCATTATACTGTCTGTGGCTTAATATCTGTCATACAAACGAATTTGGTCACACTATACGATCACACGTGCCTATTACACGGGCTCACAAGCTCTGCTATACAATTATTGGCGAGTCAACTTCGTTCCGCTTTAATCAGGTTGAAATTCACTGCTTGCGTTCATAATAGCGCTCCTAAACTCCTATGATGCGCACAACACATACAACAATATTTGCCACTTACGCTCTGCTCAAAATACGTACGCCCACTGAAGTAAAATCGCAGTGATTAGCGTCAATCGCCTTTTGATGACGTATAAAATCTAGAACTAATAATACCATGCTATACATATAGGTATTATTAGCTCTTAATAATATTCGTCGTGGCGCGAGAGATCGCGAATAGCGTGAGCTGGTTTACGGGCGGCCGTAATAATTTTTGGCATGCAAATTAGCTCGCTTTTCGCAGCCTGTTGCTCCTGGTTACGCCCATCGAGCATAGATAGATGCGATGCCCTGCAGCACGATATAACACGCACGTCGAAATGTTTCAAATGAGTGACGTTGGCTCCCTAATGGACCCTCGTAATGTTTGCAAAAAGCTATTCCATTTCTAGACAAATGACTCGATATATATATATATACATACATAGATACGTATATTGCCTAGAATAAATGATGTATGTTCACAGTGGCGTAGACAGGTCCTCAGTTGTGGGGAGAGGGGATGATTTCGCTGTTACTCCCATCACAACGTATACGAAGGATGTGTGTATACCGCGAGCAGCTTGGCGTGAAGCCTCTAATGGGTGGGGTCCAAGGGCCCGCCATAGGGCCCGTGGCGGGGTGCAGGAGCAGAGCCCTTGCCCGGGGTCCAGGGGGCAGGGCCCCCGGAAGCTCTTGGATTTTAGCAATTTAGAACCTTCAAGGTGGCCGTATTAATGAGGGAATTGAAACAAAATTGAAATTGTAAGTGCAATATTTGTGAATATTCTAGGGTTATTTTTTTCTATAGCTCCCAAAGGTTTAATAACACGCAACCCCCTCCCACAACTACATCACTGGAATCATCTCTCCCTGAAATTTTGATAAAACTTGTTTTACGGAGAACGCTAAAACTGTACAAAAAAGTATGAGAAAAACAACTGAATTGACAGTTTCACCCCTCACACATTTTCACCCCTTATACGAAATCGGGAATAGACTTCCGGTCGGGTCTCAGCACCCCCATCCCCCTCCAAAAAAAGAAAGTGTGATGAAATTGAATTTTCCACATTCAATCCCCGTGAAAATTCAATATCCCAACTCTCAATAGGTCTAATCTAATTTTGAATAAAGCAGGAATTTAACATTCGTGAGCAAAGTGATAAGACGTGGGTTGGGGATTTTGAAAAAAAATCGTACCGGGAAATGCGTCCAAAATGAACCATCTGAGTTTCATAGTATCATTCTTGGAACGAGTTACAGGCATTTTACAGTAAATGGATGTCACTTTCCATTTGTGTAATATTTACATTAGGAGAGTATGAATAGCGATGACTGATTTGTAGATAAATGTTCAGTATTTATTGTCTGTAAAATAATTTTTTTTCTCCCCATTTTCCTCCTGAAGGTAGGGGGAATGATTGTACACGCCATCCCCCACCTCAATAAGTGGGGGATATTTTCCCCCCCATCCCCCCGCTATCTACGCCCCTGCATGTTCATAATCCGCTTCTACAGCAACCGATCTAACAAATATTAAATATGGGTTGGGAATCGATTACATTTTATATATAATTGCTCATTTACATGAGTATGCATTTTTAGGGTGTGGGAGGCCTATTCATGTGCAGAACCGTTATTTTCATTAGCACATATTCAGTGCGATATGTGTGTGGGGATAGCTATCGCTGGACTGGCAATTTAATTTGCGTGGGGTTCCGGTTTTTCGTAATCCGTGATAGACCTCCTATATAGGTTTTATTATCATCCGGTAGATGTAATAACGAAAGTTCTGCTTGACAAAACAGCTAGATACGCATGCACATCCACCTAACACATTATATACATACATATCAGGAGTTAATAAAAACAAATATATACATATATACATACATACATACATACATACATACATTACATACATACATACATACATACATACATACCAATACATACATACATACATACATACATACATACATACATACATATCATACATACATACATACATACATACTATACATACATACATACATACATATCAACATACATACATACATACATACATACATACATACATACATACATACATACATACCTACATACATACATACATACATACATACATACATACATACATACAATACATACATACATACATACATACATACATACATACATACATACATACATACATACATACATACATACATACATACATACATACATACATACATACATACATACATACATACATAACATACATACATACATACATAATACATACATACATACATACATACATAATACATAACATACATACATCTACATACATACTACATACATACATACATACATACATACATACATACATACATACATACATACATACATCTACATACATAATACATACATACATTACAACAATACATACATACATACATACATACATACATACATACTACTATACATACATACATACATACACAAACAGAGCAGACAGACAGACAGACAGACCACGGCGACGTACGCTTGTTACAAGTAAGGTTCTTATAGCAGTGCTAAGAGCTAATATTAGACAAGACTACAAGCACTAAACTAGTCATGAACATTAGAACGCAATGTAATTGTTACGTCAATACCATTGACATCGATATGAGACATAGACATGACACCGATTGAGATATGGAGAAAGGACAGCCATGAAGGTCGATTGGCATTGCGGGGGTTTAAAGTCCATCATATGTCGCAGAATTATAATATATACTATATTATAATATATTCCTAAGAAATCGCACGTACAAAATTACGTGAATAAGTCTAACAGTAACATTATATGTATAGTGTGGGGCTGTATTGTAATGTAGCGTTTTAGTAGTACTAGACGATAGTTCTGTGCAGAGTCGGGTGGGTGGGAGAGTCCGCAGAGAATTAGGGCAAACACATTGATCCATACTATAGCTATTCCGGATCTGAAAATTCTAGGGCAGCAACGCTACACGCGAATTAGCAAGTGGATCAGTCTTGTAAATGGAACAACCGCACACGGCGAATATAAACAGATGATGAGCTCTCAGAATATAGTAGTATTCATTCTATACTATACCTCGAGCTGGAATGTTCACGTGAATCTCATAATTAAATGCATATATATATATATTATATATATTGGGTGTGTGTGTGTGTGTGGTGTGTGTGTGTTGTGTGTGGTGTGTGTGTGTGTGTGTGTGTGGTGTGTGTGTGTGTGTGTGTGTGTGGTGTGTGTGGTGGTTGAGTGTGTGCGTGTGCGTGTGCGTGTGCGTGTGCGTGTGCGTGGGTGTGTGCGTGTGTGTGTGCGTGTGTGCATCTGCGCGCGCCGTGCATGTGCGTCTGTGCATGCGTCGCGCGTGTGTGAGAGAGGAAAATGCCATATGTATAGCATTCAATAAAACCTCCTATATTATCAAGCTGTTCGAAACTCCTGCAGGCTCGCTTCCAGCGTGACGGGCAAGAGAAGAGGAAGGCGACGACCGAGAGAAGAAGACGATAGAGAGAAAGACGACGATAGAGAGAAAGACGACGATAGAGAGAAAGACGACGATAGTAGAGAAAGGGACAACAGAAAGAAAGACAACGATTGAGAGAAAGTCGACAAACAGAAAGAAAGACAACGATGAGAGAAAGTCGACGAACAGAGAGAAAGACGACGATAGAGAGAAGGTCGACGACAGAGAGAAAAACGCCCGATAAGAGAAAGACGACGACAGAGAGAAAGATAACAGACAGAGAGGCACTAGCATGGCACTAGCATGGCCCCTAGCATGCACTAACCAATGTACTAACCTTAGCACTACTACTAGCAAACCTGTACTAAACACCAGCCTTTGCTATCTCTAAAACCTGTACTAATAACGCCAGCCCACTACTAGCTCTTGTATAGTTCCCTCGCACGTGACGAGACGCGCATGTCACGTAGGTACCACCGCCGACAAGCGCATTACAGGCGACGACGTGTGTGACGTTGAAATTCAATCAGACCGCTTGTGCGCCGACGTCTAATATGCGCATGTCGACCTTACCCATCTTTCTATGCATGCGGCGCGGTAATATCGGCATGCGAAGCGTTTCCATCGCATCGCATGCATAATACATTATGATATCATAAAGCCACTCCCAATATGTATATGCTGGGCAATTTGCTTATGCATGAACTTACAAAGACCATAAATTGCGATAGGCGGTTCTTCAAAAAACCAGACTATTGCGCGATATATGTGCGTTCCTGGTACATAATACATAACTAACTGCCAGTATGGGCATAGTAGAGTGTAATACACACACAGCGCATACACACAAACACGCACGCGCGCACCACGCGCGCACGCATGCACCACGCACACACACACACTACACACACACACACACACACACACACACACACACACACACACACACCACACACACCACACACGCACATACCAACAGCCGCGCGCGCGCTGCGCGCACACACACACACACACACACACACACACACACAACACACACAACACACACACACACACACACACACCAAATGAACAAGTTATATTATCGGGTAGGTATACTACCAATGAGGAGATCAGATCAGGTCAAGGCCAGATCAATTTCACCCCGGAACGTCTCGAAAACATCTACTCATCATAGATGCACCGGTTCGTTTCTCGCGGGGTTGACAGCGCGCGTAGTAAATATTCTAAATTATAGGCCCGCGCACGTATCGGCCTGCGCTGTCGCTTGTGACGTCGGCGAGGTCACGTGGTTGACGTATTACAAATCAGCCAATGAGCGCTGGGGCAGGTCAGCTGACTAGAATCTGATGCTGTGTATCCGTGCGCTATATGTTTTAAATATTTCTCGGTGCTAAAGCCTCGGTGACAACGAACCCACGACTCATTTGCGCCACGACACGACAGAAAATTTGGGCAAATCGTGGGTCATCGGGGGTCGTCGCAAGACAGTCCTACGAAATTTTGGGCATCGTGGCATCGACTTGCCGTCGTGAGGCAAAATTGAACACGCACCTTTTTTGTTCCACGTTTTTGTGTGGTATCTATGTCTTCTGGTCGTCGTGAGTCTGTCCTACTACTGACTTACGTACTGACTTGTGACACACCAACGACATAACCACGACATATATTTTTTTTTATGTCGCGTCCCCATCGCCAAACCATCTTTAATGTGTCGTAGCCCTTGTAACAATTCGAAATACATTTCGGGCATGTTGCAAGATCTGCCCACGACAAATATTTTATGGGTCTACCAAGACTAAATTTCGTACGATCCGTTGTGCCCGGGGCTTAAGGGTTAGAGCCCTTGCAACGTTTTTGACAAAAAATAGGATCCTTGCCGAATCTGGCAGCGTGGGTGCCTTGTTCCGTGTGCATTCCTGCAGCGGCCGAGTAAATTTTAAAAAGATGGCCTGCATTATTTCTGTTTGTTACAGGAAAAACTATAAAAGAATGCACGAGATAACAACATATCTGGTGTCACTTGTAGCGTTAATTTAGAGTGGTATTGTAATTTCTCGAAATAATTTTTCACTGATTTATGGGGATTATTTTCTGGTATGGGTGGCTGCCCATAAGAAGTGGTTTCCCACCGCAATATCTTGATCTAAGCCCGCGTATGCGCATGCGTACAGTCGCGGCAGCGTGGCACGTCATCACGGATCCACGCAGCTCCGGGATCGTGCATGCAGCTAATGATCTCATTCCCGTTATTTGCGCGCATCCCTTACTATGGGTGTGATCAGGTGTGATGTGCGCGCTCAATCACGGCGAGTCACACGGTTGTGTTAACGGTTGTTTAGCGGTCTTAGCGGTACCGGCAGATATACACAGCGGAACGTGCTGTGCATGACATTTGACACCGGCATGCTATGACTATGCGTGATTACGCATCAATACTCTACATATAATCAAGAACGTATTACGTTTTAAGCTTCTTTATACGCCCTTGATATAATATACGAGCGGCTGACCTGCTGCTCATTCTGTCGTGGTTGGCGATCGATGCGCGATGTGCCAGAACGCACGAACACATTTACTATATTATCAGGAGTGAATAATAGAGAATCTCTATTATATACTCCGGATAATATTATAAGCGATACTCTTGCACGTAGTTATCTTTTTCCTTCAGAACATATACCAGCTCATGAATCCCCAGAATATTTTTACACGGCTGTGTAATGATAATATATATATATTGTAAATAAATAAATAATTAAATAAATAAATAAATATACGCATATATTCACACACACACACACACACACACACACACACACACACACAC